>NW_028299810.1:0-3000 GCF_049724085.1 Artemia sp. Qi Xiang Cuo
TGGCTAACCTAACCTGAGAACTTGATTTACATAATCGCTAGGGGAAATTATTGATTCACGAAGGGGGAATTAAGAAACATTATGGTTTCTTTGATCTTTAGGTGAACCAAGCCTGTAAACTTGATTTACATAATCGCTAGGGGAAATTATTGATTCACGAGGGGGGAATTAAGAAACAAACATGGCTTCATTGTTGTTTGGCTAGCCTAACCTGAGAAATTGATTTACATAATCGCTATGGAAATTATTGATTCACGAAGGGGGAATTAAGAAACATTATGGTTTCTTTAATCTTTAGGCCTGAGGAATTTATTTATTATTGTTGTTTTGGACAAGTGCATGCGAGGGGTGAATGTCAAGGTGTTCTGGAATAGGAAAACGGAAGTAAGTGCATCCTTCTCAGCCAATCAGAGACTCGGATACATCCTCCTTCTCAGCCAATCAGAGGGCTGGTTACATATGATTTCCCCGTTACATAACAATTCACACTTGAGATTTCATATATAACGGGCGTGCAATGTGATTAAATTATCAGATAGTTCCAGAACACAATGTATAGAACACATGAAATTATTGATGAACTTGAAGCCTTGATAGCCGCATTTAGCACTGTGAGTACATTTTCATTTTTATTTTCAAAATAAAATTGTTTTCCGTGGTTACCCTCTACTATATTGGGTTCAACCCCCCCCCCCCCCACATACAATACAACCATCACTTGACAATCTTGAGACTCACTAGGAAAACATAAAATATACTCTTTTACCCTCAAAACCTAACCTCACCCCCCATTGTTTTACAACCAAAATTCTAGCAAAAAGAAATAATTTTTTTCCGAAAAATTATATACATTCCCTATTGTGATTTAAAGTGTCTACTGATTTCTGTCACTGTTGTTATCAACCCGCTATGGTTTTGACACAAAGCTCCAGCGCGAAGGCATATAATTAGCTCTTACCCTTTTTTAAAGCATTGATCCTGGTCATTACCAGTTTAGTTTCCTAAGATATCACAGATTTAAAAGAATGCGACTAAAAATATGTTTTTATTTATTGGATAACTGAAAAAGAACCATAGCTCAGATCATTGCTTCGATGTTTGACTAAATATTTCCGTGGGGGTTATTTTCCGTGGGCCGTTTTTATGGGGGTGTGATAAATACCAGCTATCGAAAAAGTATATGGAAATATAAAAAATACCTTTAATACTTTAAATGCATCAAACAAGGCATGCTCAATGAATATTAAAACCATAAAAGAACAGAAACGCATAAAAATAAGAAATTAGACTGAATTTTATATACTTAATTTTGAACGACTCAGTGAGCCATAATTCTTCTTTCTCAAATTCAAAAAATGGTGCAATTATTATATTTCACGAAATTTTTTTTACGTTGTGCTTTCTTAGTGATAAGTGCCTTTCTAGAATAAATTATATGGATGATGATAGTTACTTTCTTTCTGTAAAAAAGGGGCAAATTACTTCAATACTAACTTTTGCTCTTCTTTTTTAGGCACATTGTGAAGAATCTCAATCGCCAACACCCACTCAGAAAGTGAGGGTTAATAATGCGGGCCATGCTAGGGCTACTGTCCGGCAATATGGTAGATGGCCGAACCCTCCTAAACAAGTGGTGCCTACCCAAGACGTATTGGAATGCGACATTACTTGCCCATCCGCTCTCCATGGACCTATAATATCTGCCCCATCATCGATAGGTCAGGAGGTTACCATCCAGCATGCACTACCCGGACCTTCGGGCACCCAAGTCCAGACGAATTATGCAAATGTAAGCATTTTTTTCCTACGTATCATATAGAAATATTTATCAATTTCATCCAACTTTTATATTCCATTTCTACATGCAACATTTTCGAACACTGCGTAAAATTATATCTCGGCGGGAATATTGAAAGATTTTTTATCACAAAAGGAAATATAATGTTCTCCCTATTGAATCATGTCAAGTGCATGCCATTCAGCCTTTTGCTAAATTAGATTAGTAAAGCCAAAGAAGGCACTATATTCTAGCCATAGTAAGGTTAGATAATTTCTATCGTGTAATAAATTAATGGTTCGCCTTGCCTCTACAAATATTATAAAAAAAAAAAAACTTTATATCTGAATGAGTTGTCTATCATGGGAGGAGATGGTTACCCTTTCAGAATCAAGTTTTTTTCTCATAGCAAAGAAAGAGTATTAATATGAAATTTTATTTGGAGGAAGTGTTTGAAAAAAAACAAAAACTACTATGTCATGTTTTAGATTGTAAATATATTATATTAAGGTGGGGCCGGCGCGGAGTCCTGGAAGGGCCCGGGAAGCACTGCGGGAAGCGCCGCGATGACCGGCTCGGGGGGGGGGGGGTTTAAGCGGGGAAATTGGTAAGGGTTGGAGTTATTTGAACAATAACAAATTTTCAATTCTATTTAAAGCGGCGTTTTAGATTGTAAATATAATATATTAATTTGGGAATTGAAACTTTCAGACTATCAATAGTTGAGGGGGACAGTGAATTAACCATATGCTACTATGTGCATACTGCTACTACTACTAGTATTACTACTAAGTACGTTTTTAAAAATACGTCAATAATAATCCAAATTTTAAACAGTAGGGGATGATTTGAACACTTTGAAAATAAGCTATTTTTCATTTATAGGTTGTCCTGGTTCCATACTCGCCATCCCCCCCCCCTGCTCGTCAGTTGGAGAAGGAGAGGACGCGCCTATGGGGATTTACAACAATGAAGCATCTGCTATCAGTGAATTGCATGGTAATTCCCTAGAAATACCCTTTAACATTGATGACCTTTTAAGTGATTTTTTTTTAAATGTTGATAATAGCACAGCTGAGCAGGGTAATGTAGATAATTCAGATTCGGACTTAGCATTGCTAAGTCCAAATACTATGCAGCTTTTGAACGAGTTTGTCAGCGAATTGAGTGCAAACTCTTCCCCCTCATATTACATGAGCATGTACTCACTTCAATCGAATGAC
>NW_028299811.1:0-2000 GCF_049724085.1 Artemia sp. Qi Xiang Cuo
GTTGGTGTGTGCTGTCTGAAACCTATGATTTGGGATGTGTGGGTTGCTTTTTTTTTACTTTTCTGAGCTAGGCTTCTTAGCCTTTCATAGGTGTGTGTTGACTTAAACCTATGATTTGGGATGAGTGGTTTGCTATTTTGACTTTTCTGAGCTAGATTTCTTAGCCTTTCATAGGTGTGTGTTGTCAGAAAATTATGATTTGGGAGGTGTAGTTTGCTTTTTGGACTTTTCAGAGCTAGGATTCTTAGTCTCTCATAGGCGTTTGTTGTCTGAAACTTCTAGTTTGGGATGAATAGTTTGCTATTTCAGGCATTTCTGAGCTAAGATTTCCTAGTATTTCGTAGGTGAATGTTGTCCGAAACTTATGATTTGGGATATGTAAATTACTATTTTGGGCTTTTCTAAGCTAGATTTCATAGTCTTTTGTTGGTGTGTGTTGTCTGAAACCCATGATTTGGGATGGGTGGATTGCTATTTTTGACTTTTCTGAGCTGGATTTCATAGCCTCTCATAGGTAGGAGTTGTCCGAAACCTATTGATTTGGAATGGTTAATTGGCTATTTTTGACTTTTCTGAGCTAGCTTTCTTAGCCTTTCATAGGTGTGTGCTGTCAGAAAATTATGATTTGGGATTTGTAGTTTGCTTTTTGGACTTTTCAGAGTTAGGATTCTTAGTCCCTCAAAGGTGTTTTCACGATGTACATTTTTCTTAAAAAACTGGTGTGTTATAAAGTAGTCAAACATGTTTTGAGGGCATGCACAAAATTATGTAACTCAACATCCGTTCTTATTCGTCATTGAAATTCCGTATAAAACTTTTTATCTTCATAGAAAATAATCACAATCATGATATAACTTTTCCTATCTTCTACGGGAAAATTTAGAAGTAAACTTTAAATTTTTTATGTCTTGGACCTTTTCTTCTTCCGGGAAAATATTTGGAACAAAACTTTAAATTTGACTCTTTGAGAAAGGTCGGAATTGAATTTAAGAAAATTTAGAATTAAAGTGAAACTTTTTATCCTCATGGGAATAATCACAATCATAGTATAACTTTTCCTATCTTCTACGGAAAAATTTAGAAGTGAGCTTTAAATTTTTTATGTCTTGGTGAACTTAAAACTGAAGTGGAAGCTTTTTAGTTTTCTATGGTGAAATTAGAATTGAACTGTGTTCCTTGTTAAAATTCAGAAGAGAACTTGAACTTTTCTATCTTCTATGAAAAATTGAGCCTGCTAGAAGCATCTTTATCTCTAAAATGTTTGTTCTTACATCACTGACCTTTTTAATAGATATTCTGAACGTTTGACGTTCCAGCACACCCTAAAAATAATGAACACTTAACAAAATAATGCATAAGATATTTTTAATGAAATAACGACATGTAGAATATTAATATAAAAATACGTTAAATACACTATTATACATTATTAGTACACTTGCGCTTCACTTTCCGTCAATGCATCTTTATATTCATTGACGATATTGTCCGCTAATGTCCCTTTTTTTCTGCCTGCGGTTTCACTGCGTATTGTCACATTATTTTTACATAGATAGCAGTTTTGGCATATTGATAAGATATGACTTATGATGTTGGTGCAGGAGTATGCATGTCTTCTTTTTCCTTTTGCTTTCATTCGAATGCTAATACCAGAAAGATAGCGAAAAGATCTATCAACGGCTAACATCCTACCAGAACCTTTAGCTAGAAGTTGTATTAGCATTCGAATGAAAGCAAAAGGAAAAAGAAGACATGCATACTCCTGCACCAACATCATAAATCATTCGAATGAAAGCAAAAGGAAAAAGAAGACATGCATACTCCTGCACCAACATCATAAATCATATCTTATCAATATGCCAAAACTGCTATCTATGTAAAAATAATGCGACAATAGACAGTGAAATCGCAGGCAGAATAAAAGGGACATTAGCAGACAATATCATCAATGAATATAAAGATGAATTGACGGAAAGTGAAGCGCAAATGTACTAATAATG
>NW_028299812.1:0-2000 GCF_049724085.1 Artemia sp. Qi Xiang Cuo
TGCGAAAATACACATAGTCTGCGAGATTTTCGACGCACCTAGTAGCCAATCCCTGAGCCATTTTTGTTAGGCAAACAAGGTTATAGGAACCCATACTTGACGGTACTTACTTCTATTTGACAAGTGCAGGTATAATAATAAAAAAAAAAAATGTCGCATAGATTATTTGGAATACCATTCTTGAGTGAAGAGTTCAAATAAGTAAACTGATATTTCTTTACAGAAATCTGATCAATAGCCTATAAAAGTGTAATCTTTCTCGTGTTCAAAATAAAATTAAATTTGGTATTCTGAAGTTGTTCCTAGTAATGACAAGTATTATAGACGCGCCCTGGGTGGGTTATATATTACCCTCTGTTTTTATTATGTTAGCTACATTTGTGGTCTTTCACCCTTTAAAAAAAAAAAAAGAAAAGGAATGGTATTAACAACCCATGGTCATTCGATATTAGACATTTGTAAATTTTTACTTTAGTTCGTTTTTTGGTAAAGTAATGGTAGAAAATTCAAAAATTTAATATCCTAGATGTAACAACAAAGTTGACTATGCTGCACAGAAAATTATCGGTTTCAGCATTCTCCTGATTCTTACCACATCGTAATTCAATTTGTTTGTTTTATTAATTGAGACATTTTTTTCTCTCAGTTACTTCACGAGTGTCATAACTTTTGTATGCTGAAGCTTAAAAATAAATTGTTATTGTTGTTAAATTATTATTGGTATATCGCTGTTATTATCATTATTAATATTATAATTACTATTATTAGTATTTATCCGACGTAAACTTAATGATATATTGCTAAAATCATCTAATCATTAGTTTTATCAATTCGTCAAAAATTAGGGAGAGGCAAAATGTATTTCCAAATCTAAGCGGGACACATTTGTTGTTCTTTTTCAGTTTTCACAGTGAAAATACCAAAAAAGACACATTTTAGCTGACAACATCCCCCCCCCCCAAAGGTTTTTTTCAAATATAGAGGAATAATCTAAGGGGCTACATGTCCCCTGACCCTCTCCCCCAATTATTACTACTGCTGAAAACAACACCGGTATCCCACAAGGTACCCCGATGGTATCTCATATTAAAAATTTGAAGCAGTGTCTATTTTTAAGAAAAAAACACGTAAAGATATATTTGAGGAAGAAAAAGACATGGGAAACAAGTAAAGTAAGAAATAAGATAAAAACGATATGGTAGTATACGAATGTATTTATAGAAACATCATAATATAGTATGAATACTCAAATATATCGATACATAAAATTATCCATAGCATTTGACAAGAAATCATAAAAGCTTAGTAACATCACAAATATCAAACACTATGCGATACCCAACTGTAAAAAAGGAGTGACTCGTGCTAATGGTAAATGAAAATACAAAAAAAAGCTTTGATAAAAATAATCAGTAAAGTAATATACAGCAGCAAATATCAATATACAGTAATATAATATACAGATAATTATACACATATCTATGATGATTCTAAATATCAAAACTCATTTACTTTGAGATTACCCACCAAAAATTTAGGAGCCCAAGAAAAATTTTTTTTTTCAAAAAAGGGGGAAAATAATCAAATTAAAGTAGTCTTGACAAAAAATAGAATATCAAATTAAGAATTTCATTGAACCTAATTGCATAAGTTTGAAGCCTCTATCTACAAGATTGTGAAATTTAAATCTGCCCCTTCAATTAGGATCAGTGGATAGCGATCCATCAAAGGAACCTTTGTAACTTTCTGGATAAAATTTAATAGCAAGAATAAGATACACCCTTTCACTTGGGTACAACAGTATCACTGTGGCCAGAATTAAAGGAAGTTTCTAAACTATATATAATCTATGATCATTACACTTCGATTTGGAATGATCTTCTTGAGGAAGTTATACTAGAAGTTTCTCTGTTGACTATTTCAAAAGAAGATTCAATAGGCATCTAAGAATCTTGACAAACGAGTAGTGGCAAATCAGATATTTAATTATACCTAGTGCC
>NW_028299813.1:0-2000 GCF_049724085.1 Artemia sp. Qi Xiang Cuo
TAGCATCAGGTTCTTTAAACTGACTAATAAAATACGAATACCATTGTATCTCACTGATAGTAGCTATATTTTCCCTAGTTTTATTATTAGCCGAACGAGTCTTCCATAACTTATTTGGGTCATTTGATATCGATTCGGCAACTACAACACTTTGAGCAACTCGGAAAGATTTGAGCTCCTTCTGAAAACGCCGCTTTGTAAGTAGCCGCAAGGTATTAACAATTCCATTTCTAGGTTTTTCACACTCATTCCACAAACGTAGCCAGAACTTCGAGGATTGACATGCGGCCTTAAGGCTTTCGTTTCTAGACCATCCAAAGTTCTCGGTGCCCGGTCTACACTTTCTTATAGGGACAGCGTACATCTCGGCTATTTTTAGAGCATGGGTAATCGGTGCACAGTAAAAATTCATCTTAGTCCGTATTGCTGACTGGTACATCCTAAGTTGTCGCTGAAGGAGCTGAAACAGAGCTCAAATTTTTTCCAATATGCGGTGACATTCAGCTTGGAAGATATCCTTATCAATCTTATCCCACCATTTAAGATTAACAGATTTTGAATTTCTTTTACCAAGTTTAGTAGAATGAATATCACTGCTGGGAATCAAGAGGAACTGTGGAATATGATCACTACATGCATCTTCCAGACCGACTTCAACCGTTAGTTCTGAATTGAGAGGATTGAGAAATACCGCATGTTCAAGCTTAGACGTACATCCAGAAAAGTAGATAAACGTATAATTTTTGTTGTTTAGAATAACCGTGTAGTCGTTCGGCAAAATAGAAAGAAAAGTTTCAGTTCTTACACTTGAATTCTGGAGTAAGGCACAATTAAAGTCTCCAATAAGCACGCACTTTTTATTCATTTGATTTATCTTTTTAACTATTTGGCTACTTTTCTTTGAGCAATAGCAAATTTTCTTTCAGAAACTTCATCTCTGTAATTTGATGAAAGAGAGGGAGATTAACTATAATCAGATAATCAACTGTTTTGGAAAGATAGCAATGACACATTTCAAGCAGTCTGAATGCAATAAGAATTCCCTTAGAAACCATCCATGACTTTAAATTCAAGGATATTATCTGTGTATTCGTTTGAACACTTCCCCCCTTGTACCGATTGGTTTTTTCCATCCCTTTTCCCATGCGTTTGAACGAAGCACTGGGTTTTTAGTGATTGCCTATGGCCATAAATAAAAAAAAAGTAAAATTTCCTTACCAGGTACACGTATCGGACATTGTAGCCAAGACTAATAATGGCTGTTCCTGTCACTAAAAACACGTAGTGAATGTGACGTGTTGCATGTGACTTAGTCTCAACTTTTCGTGTCACTGGAACATCGTGAATAATGCCACTCCAATATATCACGAAGAGCATTCCAGATGTTTAAACAACCTACCAATAACAAAATATTGTAATTAACTCGGAAAAACATAATTTAAATCCTTTTCTTGGGTACGTTTGTTTTTTTTTTGTTTTTTTTTTTGACACGGCTAGGTGATTTTGTAGCTGAGTCTTATCCGAATGTTTAGCACACTGGATTTGATGTCCTTTGCTCGTGAGGGCAAGGATTCAAGTCCTGGCGTTGCTGGTTATTTGGCATAGTATGGGAATCAGTGGTGGGACTCTGTAAGCTGAGCCAGAGTCAACCCAGCTCTAAATGGATACCTGGATAAAACTGGGGAAGGTATACAGAAAGATTTTGCAAAAGCAGAGGATTGCTGGCGCCCAACACCATTTTTTTTAAATATAAAAATACATTATGTATGTTTTCACAGTTGCTATTTGAATTTAATGCCAGAGTAAACACTTGGTCTGACTTGTTGATTAAACATAGATATAAAAAAAAAATATTACTTATGAACTTTCAATTTTATGTCAAATTAGTGCAAGAAACGCAGAAATTCGATATAGAAAAAAATTAGCTTGAAACTCAAATAGAAATACTAAAATATTCCCCAGTATTGCCTACTAATACTATATTTTTGTATTTTTAAATA
>NW_028299814.1:0-3000 GCF_049724085.1 Artemia sp. Qi Xiang Cuo
GTATTGTTTGCTTATGGATGTCATTGTCACTTTTACATTTTCATGAAATTTCGAATCTCATTTGAATTACTTACGCTGATAAGTAATATGTGGGTATTCACATCAGTGTTGTGTTGTGTTTCACCTAGGCACAGGAAAATTTTCATGTTATATCTATTATCATTTAGAATAAATTATTAATTATATAAATTTAGTTACTCTATAATTCTTTGGTTGTCATGTTTTAAATTTTCACAATTACATTTTATTGATTTTTCAATAGTTCATTTTGAATTTCTTTCGTTGAAATGCAAGAGTTGGAATATTACAATAGCGTTCGGTTGTGGTTCAACTTGTCACAGTTAAATTTTCTTGATTTTTCAAAGTTCATTCTGAATTTCTTTAGTTGAAATACTAGAGTTGGAATATTTCAGTAGCGTTTGGTTGTGGATCAACTTGTCATAGTTACATTTTATTGATTTTTCAGAGTAGATTATGAATTTCTTTATTTGAAAAGAAAGAGTTGGAATATTTCAGTAGTGTATGGCCGTGATTTACCTTGACACAGTTAAATTTTCTTGATTTTTCATAGATGATTTTGAATTTCTTTCGTTGAAAATCAAGAGTTGGAGTATTTAATTAGTGTGTGGTTTTGGTTTAAATTGTAACACTTACATTCTCTTTATTTATAATATTTTATTTTGAATTTATTTAGTTGTAATGAAATTGTTGGAATATTTCAGCAGTGTTTTGTAGTGGTTTACCTCGTCAAAGTTAAATTTTCATGATTTTTCAATGCTCATGTAGAATTTCTTTCTTTGAAATGAAAGAGTTGGAATATTTCAGTAGTGTTTGGTTGTGGATTACCTTGTCACAGTTACATTTTCTTGATTTTTCAAAGTTCATTTTGAATTTCTTTCGTTGAAAATCAAGAGTTGGAATATTTCAGTAGCTTTTGGTCATGATTTAACTCGTCACAGTTACATTTTCTTGATTTTTTAAAGTAAAATTGAATTTCTGTCGTTGAAGTGCAAGAGTTGGACTATTTTAAAAGTTGGGGATTGTGGTTTGCATTGTCACACTTCAATCGTAATGATTTTTAAAATCTCATTTCGAATTTCTGTCGTTTAAATGCTCGTGTTGGACTATTTCAGTAGTGTTTTGTTATTGTTTACCTTATCAAAGTTAAATTTTCTTGATTTTTCAAAGTTAATTTGGAATTTCTTTATTTGAAATGCAAGAGTTTGAATATTTCAGTAGTGTTTGGTTGTGGTTTAACATGTCACAGTTACTTCTTCTTGATTGTTCATTCATCATTTGAGTCACACTCGTTGAAAAGCAAACATAGGTCGATTTAAGATCATATTGGTTGAGGGATACCTGGTAACAGATCCTTTAGATTGATATTTCCTTTATCATTTTGAACATCTTTAATTGAAATGCAAGAGTTGGAATATTTCAGTAGTGTTTGGTTGTGGTTTACCTTGTCACAGTTACATTTTCTTGATTTTTCAAAGTTCATTTTGAATTTCATTTGATTTAAATATAGATTTTGATTATTTCAGTAGCTCCCACTCATGAATTACCTTTTCACTGTTTAATTTTCTTGAATTTTCTAAGCTCATTTGAGCTTATTTCGTATAAAATCACGAGTTGGAATATTTCACCTTTGTTGTTTTTACATTTGAAAAACGTAATTATTAATAATTTATATAATCTAATTTTTATTTTATTTCGTTTAATTACAAGAGTTGGATTATTTCAGTAGTGTTTGGCTGTGGTTTACCTTGTCACAGTTACATTTTCTTGATTTTTCAAAGTTCATTTTGAATTTCTTTCGTTGAAATGCAAGAGTTGGAATATTTCAGTAGTGTTCGGTTATGGTTTACCTTGTCACAGTTACATTTTCTTGATTTTTCAAAGTTCATTTTTAATTTCCTTCGTTGAAATGCAAGAGTTGGAATATTTCAGTAGTGTTTGGTCGTGGTTTACCTTGTCACAGTTACACTTTCTTGACTTTTCAAAGTTCATTTTGAATTTCTTTCGTTCAAATTCAAGAGTTGGAAAATTGTACTTGGGGTTTGTAGCGTTGTACCAGGTAAAAGGAACCTTGTCTTCATTTGAATATGCACTGTGAGTTTTTCATTAGTTGACATTATAGTGTTGTACTATTTCAGGTGTGGTTTATTATGGTTTTCCGTGTCACAGTTACAGTTTATTGATTTTTCAATGTTCATTTTGAATTTGTTTCGTTGAAATGGAAGTGTTGGAATATTTCAGTAGTGTTTGGTTGTGATTTACCTTGTCACAGTTACATTTTCTTGATTTTTCAAAAGTTCATTTTGAATTTCTTTCGTTGAAATGCAAGAGTTGGAATATTTCAGTAGTGTTTGGTTGTGGTTTACCTTGTCACAGTTACATTTTCTTGATTTTTCAAAGTTCATTTTGAATTTCTTTCGTTGAAATGCAAGAGTTGGAATATTTCAGTAGTGTTTGATAGTGGTGTACCTTATCACATTTTCATATTCATGATTGTTCAGAGTTCATTTGAATTTTTCTTCTTGAAATACAACACTTGGAACATTTCAGTAGTGTTTGGTTATGGTTTACCATGTCACAGCTACATTTTTTTGATTTTTCAAAGTTCATTTCGAATTTCTTTCGTTGAAATGCAAGAGTTGGAGTATTTCACTAGTATCAGGTTGTGTTTAACCTTGTCACTGTTAAATTTTCATTATTTGTCAATGCTCATTTGAACTTATTTAGTCTAAAATCAATTGTTGCAAAATTTAAGAATAGGTTGGTCGTGGTTTAAATTTTAACAGTTGACCTTTATTGATTTTTCAAAGTTAATTTCGAATATGTTTCGTTGAAATGCAAGAGTTGGAATATTTCAGTAGTGTTTGGTCGTGGTTTACCTTGTCACAGTTACATTTTCTTGATTTTTCAAAGTTCATTTTGAATTTCTTTTGTTGAAATGAAAGAGTTGGAATATTTAAGTAGCGTTCGGTTGTGGTTTAC
>NW_028299815.1:0-1000 GCF_049724085.1 Artemia sp. Qi Xiang Cuo
GTGGTTTCTATAAAATTTGAGAAACGCAATATACGTCATTGATTTTGATTTCCTCTCGAAAGGGGTGCGCCGATCCCGGAAGTACTGCAATACCAGACCAACGCGTGAAGGGAGCGGAGCAAGCCCCGACATCCCTTCGGTTTCCAAAAATCAGTTTAATATTCTGGGCCCCATGTAGGGACCGTATCAGATATTCAGCTGATAAGAACAGATACTACACTTTGAATTTAGCCAAAAGGCTGAGAAGCAGTGTGGCCAGATTGTGAACAAAAAAGTAAGCCGCAGCCTTTGAAAAATAAGCCAAAAATAAGCCAGACAATTTTTTGCCCAAAATCTAACTTTACTTTTAATGGTGTCCAAGTTTTGATGGCCATTTTATAGAAATGATCAGCACTATTCAGGTCCTTTGATCCTGCTGGCAATATCCACCTTTCAATTCGTTCCTTGGATTGCGGAAGTTCAGTTCCAGTGTAGAGATTATTTTGAGGCTGCATTTAGTAGAATTGCGATAAACCTCTACCCCATGTGGAACTCTAGAGACTTTACAGAAATTCCCGTGCGCTATGTTCAGAAAATGCTCGACCATGCTTACTTTCCTGTCCAACAGTTCGGGGAAAATTATTGACGAGGATGCCCACCAGCTCAATTTCTCCTGTGTTAGTTTGAGCACTGTCCGTGTGTGCGCTGCAATTTCTGTATCCCATAATTTCACTGAGTCGGACCTCCGATTACTATAATTATACTCTGTGACCCAATGCAGCACAACTTACAATGCCTGCCCCAGGCCCTGGGGGGTAGTGAGGACACCTGAAGTTTTGCTATCTGACTTTTGAGCAATTTTTAACTTAATGCCTATCTCAAAATTGTTATTGCATGTATTTGGGGAAAAGGAGCATGGGGGGGGGGCTAGTTGCCCTCCAATCTCTTTTTACTCTAAAAAACTGAACTAGAACTTTCAATTTCCAATCAAATGAGCCATCTCTGAAGTTTTTACAAGCAT
>NW_028299816.1:0-25000 GCF_049724085.1 Artemia sp. Qi Xiang Cuo
AAAAGTCAAAGTCCAGCATAAAGAGCAGGTTATTTAGGAGGGGGCAGCTCCCTTCAAATACGGGATAATTTCCATTCGTCTTTCTTTTTAATGATGCTTCTTATTTCCAGTTGAAAATGCTTATTTTTTTGTTTAATTTGGATGAAAAGTCGAAGTCTAGCATAAAGAGCACGGTAGTTTGGAGGGTGCCGCTCACTTAATATACGGGATAATATCTATTCGTGTTAGTTTTTAATGATGCTCCTTATTTCCAGTTGAAAATGCTTATTTTTTAATTTAATTGGGATGAAAAGTCAAAGTCTAGCATAAAGGGCAAGGTGTTTCGGAAGGGCAGCTCACTTCATATACGGGTTAATTTGCATTTGTCTTACTTTTTAATTATTCTCCTTATTTCCAATTGAAAATGCTTATTTTTTTATTTAATTGGGATGAAAAGTCAAAGTCTAGCATGAGGAGCAAGGTAGTTTTGAGGGGGGCAGCTCACTACATATACGGGATAATTTCCATTCACCTTAATTTTTAACGATGCTCCTTATTTCCAGTTGAAAATGCTTATTTTTTAATTTAATTGGGATGAAAAGTCAAAGTCCAGCATAAAGAGCGAGGTATTTTGGAGGGACAGTTCACTTGATATACGGGATGATTTCCATTCTTCTTAGTTTTTAACGATCCTCCTTATTTCTAGTTGAAAATGCTTATTTTTTTAATTTAATTGGTATGAAAAGTAATAGTCTAGCATAATGATCAAGGTACTTCGGAGGGGGCAGCTTACTTCATATGAGAGATAATTTCCATTTTTCTTAGTTTTTAAAGATCCTCCTTATGTCTAGTTGAAAAAGATTATTTTTTAATTTAATTTGGATGAAAAGTCATAGTCTAGCAAAAGGATCAAGGTTTTTTGGAGGGGGAAGCTCGATTCATATAAGGGATAATTTGCATTCGTCTTACTTTTTATTGATGCTCCTTATATCAATTTTAAAATGCTTATTTTTTTTTTAATTTAATAGGGATGAAAAGTCATAGTCTAGCATAAAGATCAAGGTATTTCGGAGGGGGCATCTTACTTCATATAAGGGATAATTTCCATTCTTCTTAGTTTTTAAAGATGCTCCTAATTTCTAGTTGAATATAATTATTTTTTAATTTAAGTGGGATAAAAAGTCATAGTCGAGCATAAAGAGCAAGGTATTTCTGACGGGGCATCTCACTTCATATACGGGATAATTTCAATTCGTCTTAGTTTTTAACGATGCGACTTATTTCTGGTTGAAAACGCTTATTTTTTAATTTAATTGGGATGAAAAGTCAAAGTCTAGCATAAAGAGCAAGGTATTTAGGAGGGTGCAGTTCACTTTATATACCGGATAATTTCTATTCGTCTTAGTTTTTAATGATGCTCCTTATTTCTAGCTGAAAATGCTTATTTTTTAATTTAATTGGGATGAAAAGTCAGTCTAACATAGAGCATGATATTTCGGATGGGGCAGCTCACTTCATATACGGGATAATTTCCATTCGTCTTAGTTTTTAACGATGCTCCTTATTTCTAGTTGAAAATGATTATTTTTTAATTTAATTGGGGGGAACAGTCAAATTCTAGCATAAAGAGCAAGTTATTTTGGAGGCAGTAGCTCGCTTCATATACGGGATAGTTTGCATTCATCTTAGTTGTTAATTATGCTCCTTATTTTCCGTTGAAAATGATTATTTTTTAATTTAATTGGGATAAAAAGTCAAAATCTAGCATAAAGAGCAAGGTATTTCGGAGGGGGCATCTCACTTCATATACGGGATAATTTCTATTCGTCTTAGTTTTTAACGATGCTCCTTATTTCTGGTTGAAAATGCTTATTTTTTAATTTAATTGGGATCAAAGTCAAAGTCTAGCATAATGAGCAAGGTATTTAGGAGGGTGCAGTTCACTTTATGTACCGCATAATTTCTATTCGTCTTAGTTTTTAATGATGCTCCTTATTTCTAGTTAAAAATGCTTATTTTTTAATTTAATTTGGATTAAAAGTCAGTCTAACAAATAGCATGATATTTCGGATGGTGCAGTTCACTTCATATACGGGATAATTTCCATTCGTCTTAGTTTTTAACGATGCTCCTTATTTCTAGTTGAAAATGCTTATTTATTAACTTAATTGGGATGAAAAGTCAAAGTCTAGCATAAAGAGCAAGGTATTTCGGAGGGGGCAGCTCTCTTGATATACGGGATAATTTGCAGTCGTCTTAGTTTTAATGATGCTCCTTATTTCTAGTTGAAAATGTATATTTTTTAATTTAATTGGGATGAAAAGTCAAAGTCCAGCATAAAGAACACGGTATTTTGGAGGGGGAATCTCACTTCATATACGGGATAATTTCCATTCGTCTTAGTTTTTAATGAAGCTCTTTATTTCTAGTTGAAAATGTTTATTTTTTAATTTAATTGGGATGAAAAGTCAAAGTCCAGCATAAAGAGCACGGTATTTCAAAGGGGGCAGCTCACTTCATATACGGAATAATGTCAATTCGGCTTAGTTTTTAACGATGCTCCTTATTTCGAGTTGAAAATTCTTATTTTTTAATTTAATTGGGATGAAAAGTCGAAGACGAGCATAAGGAGCGAGGTCGTTAGGAGGGTGCAGATCGCTTAATAGCCGGGATAATATCGCGGTGAATGAGTTTTAAAGATGCTCCTATTTTACCGGTGAAAAAGAATATTTAAAAAATAATTATGGATAAATATGCTAAGTGGATAATACTTGGTCATGTTATTCGGAGGGGGCAGTTCGAGGAGAATAAGTTTTAAATCGAGGTTGTATTAGTTTTTAATTATACTACATATTAAAAAAAGAAAATGCTTATTTTTTTATCTAATGATTAAGAACTGTCATAGTCTATCCTGAAGGGAAATATAGTTCTAAGGGGGCCAGCCCACTTCATAGACGGGATAATTTACATTCATCTTAGTTTTTAACGATGCTCCTTATTTCCAGTTGAAAATGCTTATTTTTTAATTTAATTGGGATGAAAAGTCAAAGTCCAGCATAAAGAGCGAGGTATTGCGGAGGGGGACAGTTCACTTGATATCCGGGATGATTTCCATTCGTCTTAGTTTTTAACGATGCTTCTTATTTCTAGTTGAAAATGCTTATTTTTTAATTTAATTGGAATGAAACTTAATAGTCCAGCATAATGATCAATGTACTTCGGAGGGGGCAGCTCACTTCATATCAGAGATAATGTCCATACTTCTTAGTTTTTAACGATGATCCAAAATTCTCGATGACAATGATTATTTTTTTATTTAATTTTGATGAAAAGTCAAAGTCTATAATAAAGAGCAAGGTATTTAGGAGGGGGCAGCTCACTTCATATACGGGATAATTTACATGCGTCTTAGTTTTTAACGATGCTACTTATTTCTAGTTGAAAATGATTATTTTTTAATTTAATTGGGATGAAAAGTCAAAGTCTAACATAGAGCATGATATTTCGGATTGGGCAGCTCACTTCATATACGGGATAATTTCCATTCGTCTTAGTTTTTAACGATGCTCCTTATTTCTAGTTGAAAATGTTTATTTTTTAATTTAATTGGGGGGAAAAGTCAAAGTCTAGCATAAAGAGCAAGGTATTTTGGAGGGGGTAGCTCGCTTCATATACGGGATAGTTTGCAGTCGTCTTAGTTTTTAATGATGCTCCTTATTTTCAGTTGAAAATGCTTATTTTTTAATTTAATTGGGATGAAAAGTCAAAATCTAGCATAAAGAGCAAGGTATTTCGGAGGGGGCATCTCACTTCATATACGGGATAATTTCTATTCGTCTTAGTTTTTAACGATGCTCCTTATTTCTGGTTGAAAACGCTTATTTTTTAATTTAATTGGGATGAAAAGTCAAAGTCTAGCATAAAGAGCAAGGTATTTAGGAGGGTGCAGGTCACTTTATATACCGGATAATTTCCAGTCGTCTTAGTTTTTAATGAGGCTCCTTATTTATAGCTTAAAATGCTTATTTTTAATTTAATTGGGATTAAAAGTCAGTCTAACATATATCATGATATTTCGGATGGGGCAGCTCACTTCATATACGGGATAATTTCCCATCGTCTTAGTTTTTAACGATGCCCCTTTTTTTCTAGTTGAAAATGATTATTTTTGATTTAATTGGGATGAAAAGTCAAAGTCTAGCATAAAGAGCAAGGTATTTTGGAGGGGGCATCTCACTTCATATACGGGATAATTTCCATTCGTCTTAGTTTTTAACGATGCTCCTTATTTCTGGTTGAAAATGCTTATTTTTTAATTTAATTGGGATGAAAAGTCAAAGTCCAGCATAAAGAGCACGGTATTTCGGAGGGGTCAGCTCACTTCATATACGGAATAATTTCCATTCGTCTTACTTTTTAAAGATGCTTCTTATATCCAGTTGAAAATGCTTATTTTTTAATGTAATTTGGATGAAAAGTCGAAGTCTAGCATAAAGAGCAAGGTATTTTGGAGGGTGCAGTTCACTTCATATACGGGATAATTTCTATTTGTGTTAGTTTTTAATGATGCTCCTAATTTCCAGTTGAAAATTCTTATTTTTTAATTAAATTTGAATGAAAAGTCAAAGTCTAGCATAAAGGGCAGGGTGTTTCTGAGGGGGCCGCTCACTTCATATAAGGGTTAATTTGCATTTGTATTACTTTTTAAAGTTGATACTTATATCCAGTTGAAAATGCTTATTTTTTAATTTAATTGGGATGAAAAGTCAAAGTCTAGCATAAAGAGCAAGGTATTTTTGAGGGGGGCAGCCCACTTCATATACGAGGTAATTTACAGTCGTCTTAGTTTTTAACGAGGCCCCTAATTTCTAGTTGAAAATGCTTATTTTTTAATTTAATTGGGAAGAAAAGTCGAAGTCAAGCATAGAGAGCAAGGTATTTAGGAGGGGGCAGCTCACTTCATATACGGAATAATTTCAATTCGTATTACTTTTTAACGATGCTTCTTATTTCCAGTTGAAAATGATTATTTTTTAATTTAATTTGGATAAAAAGTCGAAGTCTAGCATAAAGAGCAAGGTATTTAGGAGGGTGCCGTTCGCTTCATATACCGGATAATATCTATTTGTGTTAGTTTATAATGATGCTCCTTATTTCCAGTTGAAAATGCTTATTTTTTAATTAAATTTGAATTAAAAGTCAAAGTGTAGCATACAGGGCATGGTTTTTCGGAGGGGGCAGCTCACTTCATATACGGTTTAATTTGCATTCGTCTTAGTTTTTAATGATGCTCCTTATATCCAGTTGAAAATACTTATTTTTTAATTTAATTGGGATGAAAAGTCAAAGTCTAGCATAAAGAGCAAGGTATTTTTGAGGGGGGCAGCCCACTTCATATACGGGATAATTTACATTCATCTTAGTTTTTAACGATGCCCCTTATTTCCAGTTGAAAATGCTTATTTTTTAATTTAATTGGGAAGAAAAGTCAAAGTCCAGCATAAAGAGCAAGGTATTTTGGAGGGACAGCTCACTTCATATACGGGATAATTTCCATTCGTCTTAGTTTTTAACGATGCTTCTTATATCCAGTTGAAAATGCTTATTTTTTAATTTAATTGGGATGAAAAGTCAAAGTCTAGCATAAGGATCAAGGTATTTCGGAGGGGGCAGCTCACTTCATATGAGAGATAATTTCCATTCTTCTTAGTTTTTAACGATGCTCCTTATTTCTAGTTGAAAATGCTTATTTTTTAATTTAATTGGGATAAAAAGTCATAGTCTAGCATAAGGATCAAGATATTTAGGACGTGGCAGCTCTCTTCATATACGGGATAATATGCAGTCGTCTAAGTTTTTATAGATGCTCATTATTTCAAGTTGAAAATGCTTATTTTTTTTAATTTAAGTGTGATGAAAAGTCAAATTTTAGCATAAGGAGCAAGGTATGTCGGAGGGGGACAGCTCACGTCATATACGGGATAATATCCATTGGTCTTAGTTTTTAAAGATGATACTTATTTCTAGTTGAAAATTCTTATTTTTTATTTAAAGTGGGATTAAATCTCAATTTCTCACATATAGCATGTTATTTCGGATGGGGCAGCTCACTTCATATAAGGGATAATTTGTATTCGTCTTAGTTTTTAACGATGCTCCTTATTTCTCGTTGAAATTTCTTATTTTTAATTTAATTGGGATGAAAAGTCAAAGTCTAGCATAAAGAGCAAGATATTTCGGAGGGGGCAGCTCGCTTCATATACGGGGTAATTTGTATTCGTCTTAGTTTTTAATGATGCCCCTTATTTCTAGTTGAAAATGCTTATTTTTTAACTTAATTGAGATGAAAAGTCAAAGTCTAGCATACAGAGCAAGGTATTTTGGAGGGGGTATCTCACTTAATATACGGGATAATTTGCATTCGTCTTAGTTTTTATCGATGCTCTTTATTTCTAGTTGAAATTGATTATTTTTTAATTTAATTGGAATAAAAAGTCAAAGTCCAGCATAAATAGAAAGGTATTTCGGATGGGGAATCTCACTTAATATACGGGATAATTTTCATTCGTCTTAGTTTTTAACGATGCTCCTTACTTCCAGTTGAAAATGCTTATTTTTTAATTTAATTGGGATGAAAAGTCAAAGTCTAGCATAAAGAGCAATGTATTTAGGAGGGTGGGGTTCAATTCATATACCGGATAATATCTAGTCGTTTTAGTTTTTAATGATGTACCTTATATCGAGTTGAAAATGCTTATTTTTTAATTTAATTGGGATGAAAAGTCAAAGTCTAGCATAAGGATCAAGGTATTTTGGAGGGGGGTAGCTCACTTCATATACGAGGTAATTTCCATTCATCTTAGTTTTTTACGCAGCCCCTAATTTCCAGTTGAAAATGTTTATTTTTTAATTTAATTGGGATGAAAAGTCGAAGTCAAGCATAAAGAGCAAGGTATTTTGGGGGGGCAGTTCACTTGATATACGGGATAATTTCCATTATTCTTACTTTTTAACGATCCTTCTTATATCCAGTTTAAATAGCTTATTTTTTAATTTAATGGGTATGAAACGTCAAAGTCTAGCATAAGGAGCAAGGTATTTCGGAGGGGGCAGCTCACTTCATATGAGAGATAATTTGCATTCTTCTTAGTTTTTAAAGATGATCCTTATTTCAATTTGAAAAAGCTTATTTTTGAATTTAATTGGGATGAAAAGTCAAAGTCTAGCATAAAGAGCAAGGTATTTCGGAGGGGGCAGCTCTCTTCATATACGGGATAATTTGCATTCGTCTTAGTTTTTAATGATTCTCCTTATTTCCAGTTTAAAATGCTTATTTTTTTTTAATTTAATTGGGTTGAAAACTCAAATTTTAGCATAATGAGAAATGTATTTCAGTGGGGGCAGCTCCCGTTATATCCATGATAATATCCAGTAGTCTTGGTTTTGAACTAAGCTCATTATTTTGATCTTTAATTCTTATTTTTTAATTAAAGTTTTATTAACATTCAGTGTCACAAATACAAAGATATTTAAGTGGGTGCATTTCACGTCATATACTGTATAAGTTCCCATCGTCTTAGTTTTTAAAGCTGACAATTATTTCTATTTGTAATAGCTTATTTTTAATTTAATTGGGATGAAAATTCAAAGTATATATTAAAGTGAAAGATATTTCGGAGGGGGTAGGTCTCTTCATATACGGGATAATTTGTATTCGTCTTTGTTTTTAATGATGCCCCTTATTTCTAGTTGAAAATGCTTATTTTTTAACTTAATTGAGATGAAAAGTCAAAGTCTAGCATACAGAGCAAGGTATTTTGGAGGGGTATCTCACTTCATATACGGGATAATTTCCATTCGTCTTAGTTTTTAACGATGCTCTTTATTTCTGGTTGAAAATGCTTATTTTTTAATTTAATTGGGATGAAAAGTCGAAGTCTAGCATAAAGAGCACGGTATTTAGGAGGGGGCAGCTCACTTCATATACGGGATAATTTCCATTCGTCTTGGGTTTTAACGATGCTCCTTACTTCCTGCTGAAAAAGCTTATTTTTTTATTTAATTGGGATGAAAAGTCAAAGTCTAGCATAAAGAGCAAGGTATTTAGGAGAGTTTAGTTCACTTTATATACAGGATAATTTATATTTGTCTTAGTTTTCAACGATGCACCTTATATCCAGTTGAAAATGCTTATTTTTTAATTTAATTGTGATGAAAAGTCAAAGTCTATCATAAAGGGCACGGTGTTTGGGAAGGGGCAGCTCGCTTCATATACGGGATAATGTGCATTCGTCTTATTTTTTAATTATGCTCCTTATTTCCAGTTGAAAATGCTTATTTTTTAATTTAATTGGGATGAAAACTTAAAGTCTAGAATAAAAAGCACAGTATTTTGGAGGGGATACCTCACTTCATATACGGGATGATTTATATTTGTCTTAGTTTTTAACAACGCTCCTTATTTTTATTTGAAAATGCTTATTTTTTAATTTAATTTGGGTGAAAAGTAATACTAACATAGAGCATGCTATTTCGGATCGGGCAGCTCACTTCATATACTGGATAATTTACATTCGTCTTAGTTTTTAACGATGCCCCTTATTTCCAGTTGAAAATGCTTATTTTTTTAATTTAATTGGGATGAAAAGTCAAAATCCAGTATAAGGATCAATATGTGGTGGAGGGGGCAGCTCGCTTCATACACTGGATAAGTACCATTTATCTTAGTTTTTAACGAGGCTCCTTATATTCGTCTGAAAATTCTTATTTTCTAATTTAATTGGGTTGAAAAGTCAGTCTAACATAGAGCATGATATTTGGGATGGGGCAGCTCACTTCATATATGGGATAATTTCCCTTCGTCTTAGTTTTTAACGATGCTCATTATTTCTAGTTGAAAATGCTTATTTTTTTAATTTAATTGGGATGAAAAGTCAAAATCTAGCATAAAGAGCAAGGTATTTCGGAGGGGGCATCTCACTTCATATACGGGATAATTTTCCTTTGTCTTAGTTTTCAATGATGCTCCTTATTTCTGGCAGAAAATGATCATTTTTTAATCTGATTGGGATGACAAGTCAAAGTCCAGCTTAAAGAGCAAGGTATTTCGGAGGGGGTAGCTCACTTTCTATACGGGATAATTTCCATTCGTCTTAGTTTTTAACGATGCTCCTTATTTCCAGTTTAAAATGCTTGTTTTTTCATTTAATTGGGATGAAAAGTCAAAGTCTAGCATAAAGAGCGAGGTATTTAGGAGGGTACAGTTCACTTCATATACCGGATAATTTCTATTCGTCTTAGTTTTTAATGATGCTTCTTATTTCCAGTTGAAAATGCTTAGTTTTTAATTTATTTGGTATAAAAATGCAAAGTCTAGAATAAAGGGTAAGGTTTTTTGGAGGGGGCAGCTATCTTCATATACGGGATAATTCCCATTAGTCTTAGTTTTTAATGCTATTCCTTATTTCCAGTTGAAAATGCTTATTTTTTAATTTAATTGGGATAAAAAGTCAGTCTAGCATAAAGAGCAAGGTATTTTGAAGGGGGGCAGTTCACTTCATATACGGGATAATTTCCATTCGTCTTAGTTTTTAACGATGCTCCTTATTTATAGTTGAAAATGCTTATTTTTTAATTTAATTAGGGTGAAAAGTCAAAGTCTAGCATAAAGAGCAATGTATTAGGAGGATGCAGTTCAATTAATATACCGGATAATTTCTATTTGTCGTAGTTTTTAACGATTCTCCTTATTTCAAGATGAAAATGCTTGTTTTTTAATTTAATTGGGGTGAAAAGTCAAAGTCTAGCATAAAGAACAAGGTATTTTGGAGGGGGCAGCTCGCTTCATATACGGAATAATTTCCATTCGTCTTAGTTCTTAAAGATGTTCCTTATTTCTGGTTGAAAATGCTTATTTTTTAATTTATTTGGGATGAAATGTCACAGTCTAGAATAAAGAGCAAGGTATTTTGGAGATGGCAGCTCGCTTCATATACGGGATAATTTGCATTCGTCTTAGTTTTTAATGATGCTCCTTATTTCTAGTTGAAAATGTTTATTTTTTTAATTTAATTGTGATGAAAAGTCAAAGTCTAGCATAAAGAGCAAGGTATTTCGGAGGGGGCAGCTCACTTCATATACGGAATAATTTCCATTCGTCTTAGTTTTTAACGATGTTCCTTATTTCTAGTTGAAAATGCTTATTTTTTTATTTAATTTGGATGATAAGTCAAAGTCCAGCATAAAGAGCAAGGTATTTCGGAGGGGGCAGCTCACTTCAAATACGGGATAATTTGCATTCGTCTTAGTTTTTAAAGATGCTCCTTATTTCTTGTTGAAAATGCTTATTTTTTAATTTAATTGGGATGAAAAGTCAAAGTCTAGCATAAAAAGCAAGGTATTTAGGAGGGTGCAGTTCACTTCATATACCGGATAATTTCTATTCGTCTTAGTTTTTAATGATGCTCCTTATTTCCAGTTGAAAATACTTAGTTTTTAATTTAATTGGAATGAAAAGTAAAAGTCTAGCATAAAGGGCATGGTGTTTCGGAGGGGGCAGCTCGCTTCATATACGGGATAATTTGCATTCGTCTTACTTTTTAATGATGCTCTATATATCCAGTTGAAAATGCTTATTTTTTAATTTAATTGGGATGAAAAGTCAAAGTTTAGCATAAAGAGCAATGTATTTAGGAGGATGCAGTTCAATTCATATACCGGATAATTTCTATTCGTCGTAGTGTTAAATGATGCTCCTTATTTCTAGTTGAAAATGCTTATTTTTTAATTTAATTCAGAAGAAAAGTCACAGTATAGATTAAAGATCAAGGTAATTTGGAGGTGGTAGATCGCTTCATATAGGGGATAATTTGTCTTCGCCTTAGTTATTAACGATGCTCCTTATTTCTAGTTGAAAATGCTTATTTTTTAATTTAATTGGGATGAAAAGTCAAAGTCTAGCAAAAAGAGCAAGGTATTTTGGTGGGGGCAGCTCGCTTCATATACGGGATAATTTGCAATCGTCTTAGTTTTTAACGATGTTCCTTATTTCCGAAAAAATTAAAATCATGGGGAGATTCAGTCCAGGATCAAACGGCACTGCCACTCTTCACAAAAGCCAAAGCCAATTTTGATGGGATTTCAAAGTCAAAATCTAGAATAAAGAGCAAGGTATTTCGAAGGGGCCATCTCACTTCATATACCGGATAATTTACATTAGTCGTAGATCTAAAAGATTCTCCTTATTTCTGGTTGAAAATTATTATTTTTTAACTTAATTGGGATGAAAAGTCACAGTCTAGCAAAAAGAGCAAGGTATTTTGGAGGGGGCAGCTCGCTTCATATAAGGGATAATTTGCATTCGTCTTAGTTTTTAAAGATGTTCCTTATATCCAGTTGAAAATGCTTATTTTTTAACTTAATTGGGATGAAAAGTCAAAGTCTAGCATAAATATCAAGGTATTTTGGAGGGGGGCAGCTCACTTCATATACGAGGTAATTTGCAGTCGTCTTAGTTTTTAACGCTGCTCCTTATTTACAGTTGAAAATGCTTATTTTTAATTTAATTGGGATGAAAAGTCAAAGTCAAGCATAAATAGCAAGGTATTTCGGAGGGGGGCAGCTCACTTCATATAAGTTGTAATTTGCATTCGTCATATTTTTTTAAGCTGCTACTTATTTCAATTTTAAAATGCTTATTTTTAATTTAATGTGTTTGTAAAGACACAGTCCAGCACCAAAATACCTGGCTCGTTTTGCTAGACTGTGACTTTTCATATCAATTAAATTAAAAACTAAGCATTTTCAACTAGAAATAAGGAACATCGTTAAGATCTAAGACGAAGGGAAATTATTCCGTATATGAAGAGATCTGCCCCCTCCGATTTATCTTGATCCTTATGCTGGACTGTGACTTTTCATCCCAATTAAATTAAAAAATAAGCATTTTCAACTAGAAATAAGGAGCATCATTAAACACTACGACGAATAGAAATTATCCGGTATATGAAGTGAACTGTACCCTCCTAATACATTGCTCTTTATGCTAAACTTTGACTTTTCATCCCAATTAAATTAAAAAACAAGCATTTTCAACTATAAATAAGGAGCATCATTAAAAACTAAGACGAATAGAAATTATCCGGTATATGAAGTGAACTGCACCCTCCTAAATACCTTGCACTTTATGGTAGACTGACTTTTCATCCCAATGAAATTAAAAAATAAGCATTTTCAACTGGAAATAAGGAACATCGTTAAAAACTAAGACGAATGCAAATTATCTCGTATATGAAGCGAGCTGCCCCCTCCGAAATACCTTGCTCTTTATGCTAGACTTTGACTTTTCATCCCAATTAATTAAAAAATAAGCATTTTCAACTAAAAATAAGGAGCATCGTTAATATCTAAGAAGAATGGAAATTATCCCGTATATGAAGTGATCTGCCCCCTCCGAAATACCTTGCTCTTTATTCTAGACTTTGACTTTTCACCCGAATTAAATTAAAAAACAAGCATTTTCAACTCGAAATAAGGAGCATCGTTAAAAACTAAGACGAATGGAAATTATCCGGTATATGAATTGAACTGCACCCTCCTAATACATTGCTCTTTATTATAGACTTTGACTTTTCATCCCAATTAAATTAAAAAATAAGCATTTTCAACTAGAAATAATAAGCATCATTAAAAACTAAGACGAATAGAAATTATCCGGTATATGAAGTTAACTGCACCCTCCTAAATTACCTTGCTCTTTATGCTAGACTTTGACTTTTCATCCCAATTAAATTAAAAAATAAGCACTTTCAACTAGAAATAAGGAGCATCATTAAAAACTACGACGAATAGAAATTATCATGTATATCAAGTGAACTGCACCCTCCTAAATACCTTGCTCTTTATGCAAGACTTTGACTTTTCATCCCAATTAAATTTAAAAATAAGCATTTTCAACTAGAAATAAGGTTCATCGTTAAAAACTAAGACGAATGGAAATTATCCCGTATATGAAGTGAGCTGACCCCACCGAAATACCTTTCTCATTATGCTAAACTTTGACTTTTCATCCCCATTTAATTAAAAAATAAGCATTTCCAACTAGAAATAATGACCATAGTTAAAAACTAAGATGTCTTGAAACTATAAAGTTTATGTCGTTATCTACCCCCCTCCGAACTACCTTGTCCTTTCTGCTAGACTTTGACTGTTCATCCCAATTAAACAAAAAACTTAGCATTTTCAACTGTAAATAAGAAACATCATTAAAAAGTAAGACTAATGCAAAATATCCCGTATATAAAGCGAGCTGTCCCCTCCAAAACACCTTGCTCTTTATGCTAGACTTTGACTTTTCATCCCGATTAAATTAAAAAATAAGCATTTTCAACTGGAAATAAGGTGCATCATTAAAAACTAAGACGAACACAAATTATCCGGTATATGAAGTGAACTGCATCCTCCTAAATACATTGCTTTTTATTTTTTAAATTAAAAAATAAGCATTTTTAACTAAAAATAAGGAGCATCATTAAAAACTAAGACGAATGCAAATTATCCCGTATATGAAGCGAGCGGTCCCCTCCGAAATACCTTGCTCTTTATGCTAGACTTTGACTTTATCCCAATTAAATTAAAAAATAAGCATTTTCAACTAGAAATCAGGAGCATCGTTAAAAACTAATACGAATGGAAATCATCCCGTATATGAAGTGAGCTGCCTCCTCCGAAATATCATACTCTTTATGTTAGACTTTGACTTTTCTTCCCAATTAAATTAAAAAATAAGCATTTTCAACTAGAAATAAGGAGCATCGTTAAAAACTAAGACGAATGGAAATTATCCCGTATATGAAGTGAGCTGCCCCACCGAAAAACCTTGCTATTTATGCTATACTTTGACTTTTCATACCAATTAAATTAAAAAATAAGCTTTTTCAACTTTAAATAAGGAACATCATTAAAAACTAAGACGAATTCAAATTATCCCGTATATGAATCGAGCTGCCCCCTCCGAGATACCTTTTTCTTTATGCTAGACTGTGACTTATAACAACAATGAAATTAAAAAACAATCATTTTCAACTAGAAATAAGGAGAACCTTTAAAAACTAATAAGAATGGAAATTACGAAGTATATGATTTGAGCTGCCCCCTCCGAAAAAACTTGCTCTTTATGCTAGACTGACTATCAAACTCAATAAAAAAAAAAAATTATCATTTTAAACTGTATATTATGAAAATAATTAAAAAATAATACGAATGCAAAATATAACTTATTTAACGAGAGCTTCCCCCTCCGAAACACCTTGCTCTTTATGGTAGACTTTGCTTTCTAATCCCAATTACGTTTAAAAAAATCATTTTAAAAGACAAATAATGAGCAACGTAAAGAACTAAGACGAATGGAAATTATCCCCTATGTGAAGTGAGCTGCCCCCTACGAAATTACCGTGCTCTTTATTCTTGACTTTGAATTTTCATCCCAATTAAATTAAAAAATAATCATTTTCAATTGGAAATAAGGAGCATCGTTAAAAACTAAGACGAATGAAAATTATCCCCTATGTGAAGTGAGCTGCCCCCTCCGAAATTACCTTGCTCTTTATGCTGTACTTTGACTTTTCATCCCAATTAAATTAAAAAATTATCATTTTCAACTATAAATAAGGAGTATCGTTAAAAACCAAGACGACTTAAAATTATCCCCTATGTGACGTGAGCGGCCCCCTCCGAAATACCTTGCTCTTTATGATAGACTTTGACTTTGAAATCCCATCTAAATTAGCTTTGGCTTTTGTGACGAGTGGCAGTGCCGTTGGATCCTGGACTGACTCTCCCCATGATTTTAATTTTTTCCGTCTATCTAGCCTTGTGTGCAAAGTGAATGGTATTTTACTGTACACTCTATCATTTGAAAAAAAAATCCTTTATAGCTCTGTACGAGTTGACCATGCAATCCCTAGATCATGACTCAACTATTTGAAAATGGAATAACCAATTCAATGTTTTCAAAAAATCATGGGGTAATTGTTTTGGACTTGTCGGGGACTCAGGATATGAGCATAGTACGAACAGGGAATGTACGTTTAGATCGTACATTTTCCGATGCTTTGACTGAGAGTATCACGCTAATATCATTGAGTCAATTTGAACCCTATTGGGAAATCACACCCGACGGCAGTGTTCTACTAGACCTAGCACCATGAAAACAAACCAAATAATCAACGTATTTAGTATGGATCCATACATGTCCCAGTACAAGTTTTATTGCATACCATCGGACTTCATTGAATAAATTCCAAGTGTTAACAATACCCTAATCATTGTTTATAGCAGTCCATCGACTTTGAAGACAGGCCATTGGCTATGCATCTTTCAAACAGCGAAGAATATTGGATTTTTTGATCCTCTTGGCCTATCGTATAAATTCTACACTCCTTACATCAGCAACTTTATCGAAAACAGTGGGAAAAATATTTGTCAAAGTCAACGAAGAGTACAGGATTTAACAACTAAGACATGTGGCTTTCATGCACTACTCTTTTTCATGTTCAGATGTCGTGGCTATACCTACACGCAGTTTCTCGACATCTGTGTAGACTTACCTCGATTGAACGACTTTCTAGTGGAAAAAATACTTACAAGCTTATTTAATATTGATTTTAGTGCCCTACTAATAAAAAGTTATAAAAATGTTTGTGAAATTGTTTATTAATAAAAATAATTTATATACATGATAAAAACGACTTTTCTACTATTTAGATTTCATTTTCTACTAGGTATTTGTCGATAACAACTATTGCAGGTAGATTATCTGAATTCACAGTATACTGATCCTGATGTACTGCAATGTCAGGGTCGCATTTTCTACGGTAGATTGTAACTTCACTTTTGTCATACCTCTTTGTATAGTCAATGATACTATTCTCATTCATTTTATAGAATTCACATGTTTCAATATGCTTATTTGAAGCAATTTCACAAACAGTGTCCTCAATTGGCGAATCACATTCCGTCACAGCCAAATAAAAATCAGTGGGCTTATAATCATAGTAGTCATTGTCTTCACAACGATGACGTAGAAACCATATTTTTTTGTTGTTCCAACAGTTGAATCGCTGACCTGGATCCTCCTCCCAGAACAATCTAAAACCACGACTTTACCAATCTCGTAGCAATAAACTAAAATCACGCTTAAGATTCTTTCCAATCATTCCGGGATATGTATTCTCCCACTGATTACATTTATCGTAGTGGCAATTGGAGAATAGGTGCCCTCTAGGATGAGTCACACACCTCTTCAAGACAGGAATTACAACCTTTAATTTGTACAGTATATCCTTTATGCAATTTACACGGGTTGAATAATCTACACTTTTCATCATACTCATATGGAGTTGAAACAAAGTTGTCTGGAGAATCCCCGCTCGTACTGCTCGCTTTTTTTGCAATGTGTAGGAACCAGTGGGGAATCCCCGCTCGTTTAGAAAGGTACCAAGGATAGGCAAGCAAATAGCATGTAGTTTAAAAAAGTGCTTGTCCACTGTAGAGGTCTAGGATTTGTCTATGCTTGCAAGGTGTAGGAGCCAGTTGGGAATCCCCGCTCGTTTTGAAAGGTACCAAGGAAAGGAAAGCAAAAAGCATGTAATTTCAAAACGTGTTTTTAATCACGTGTAGAGGTCCCATAGAATAACATAGGAAGGAACATAGCGGTATAGAATAGCATGGGAGAGAATATAAATCCTTAGAATAGCATAGGAAGGAACATAGCGCTATAGAATAGCATGGGAGGGAACATAAACCCTTAGAATAGCATGGGAGGGAACATAAACCCTTAGAATAGCATAGGAAGGAACATAAACCCTTAGAATAGTATAGGAAGGAACATAATCCACCCAAATCCATATGTACATGCTCTGGAAAGACGCCAAGGAACATAAGGCAAGCAAATCCATAAGTACATGCTCTGGGAAGACGCCAAGGAACATAAGGCAAGCAAATCCATAAGTACATGCTCTGGAAAGGTGCCAAGGAACGTAATCCCCCCAAATAGCACAGCAAGGAACGTAGTTCCATGGAATTTATTATTAGCATTCTACTCTCCTCCACCCCAATCTATTCACAGCCTCCCTCTTTGCACCCTCCAAAGAAGTTCCTATTTCCCATAAATCTTCCCTTACGACATCCACTCGCCTTAGCAAATTGAAAAACAGGAGTTCCAATAATTAAATACAATATATGTTCTATATAATAAATAAAAAAATATGTTGACATATAAACCGGCCAACAGTGCTGCCAGGCCCATGTTTACAGTAGACACGGGCCTAGGGGCGTACAATGCAAGGGGATGCGATAAGTTATCACTGAGCGATTGTTTTTCTTGACAAAAGCTGAATTGATGCGATTTATCGTCAAAGTGCCTGGTGCACTTTGCTGCTATGCTGGCTGTTCACATAAAAGCGATTTTAAAACAACGCAGGGATTCCATAGCCGCTTATAAACTGTTAGATGTATCCCAAGAATGGCACCTGTGAGTTCAATATCACCTCGCTCTTTCATTAATTTTGGCTCTTAATTTGCATACTGTTCAGTGCTTTCACTACCCCTGAATTTTCGGGGATTTCCAAGAAATTTCGCAAAAACGGAGCGGCAAAAACGCTTGGGCCGAAAAGCGCCAAAGCTTTAAATCCGGCCCTGAGTGCCGCACATTTGGTAAGCGAAAATGAGACCAGAATGTGTATATATTGTAACAAGGAAGTGTGCGACTTTAACTTAGTAACCATATAAAACAAATCCTGTATATAATTATAATTTGTTTGGTTTATATGGAAAGTCTACTATAAAGTACTATGAAAACGTTGATAGGTACATGGCTTCGGGTTAACATCCAGTTCTAACTGCGAATTTTTTGAGAACCTGGCTTCTATTCTTTATCTATCTCGATGGTTGCAGTATACTTCTTTAGATCTTCAGTATGGAATTATTATCAATGTGAATCGGCCTTCAAGAAAGGAGACCCCCACTACATGTATAATTTTTTTTTTTCAGGAATACTTGGATATGGGTTTTTGTAGTGCAGACACTCCATTATCTGGTTGTCCTGATGAGTGTGATCCTAGTTCACATTTTTTGATGAGCAACTGAATTTTGAAGCTAACTAATGAAACATACTAGTCGATAATTTACAATTATAAGGTGCTATTTTCTGTGCCATTATGCTCTTATCCCACTAGAAAGTACAAAAGTGAAGAACATTTCAATGGAGTGTGCGATTTTGCCATAAGCTGCTGTGATGCTTGCCTTCATGTTTTGATTACGATTTCAAAATTATTCTGATCCGTGATTCAAGGCCCTATCCGGGATTGGGGGGGGGATATCGGGTTTGTGGCTCCCCCCCCGGGTATCTTTGTCAAAAAACAGTCAATGTAAAAAAAATTACCTTTAAACACCTTTCTGTTGTTTTTTTTTTAGTGTTCTTTGTACCCCCCCCCCCCGAAAAGAATATCCTGGATACGCCCTTGCCGTCACCTTGCTCGAGATTACCGAGCCTCTATAATCTGTAGCCTCTTGTTACACAGATTCAAAATTTCGTTATGTTGTTACATGTTTGCATTTACGGTGCTATATCTGTATTTGATATTGTAAATTCATCGTTAACATTGTTGCTGTGGAATCAAAAGCATATTGATTAATGATTATAATCGCTTTTATTTGTTATGTCTATATGGTTTTACTTAAATTCTTGTACAAACTAAAACAAAATGCTAGTGGTTTCTAGTACTTGTGTTTTTACAATAACAAAGAATTGCATTTTACCAGGGCAACGGTTCTACCCGTATGTAGGAGGGGGGGGGGCTTGTACCCTCTCCCGAATATAACATTTTCTGATAATTTTTCCTTTAGTTTCGTGTGTATTCAATGTAAAACGCACATTTTTGCGTTATTTTGAGCTTGCCGAAACTCTAAATACGTGTCTGTCTATGATAGACCTCGTCCAGATTAATTCGTTATAATATGTTTAATGATGTGCTATTATTTGTATGCGTAAAATTAATAGATGCCCTCTTCCATCTTTTTGTGTAACACTCAAATGCTTTTTGGTTTATCTTGTTTTTCTAAACAGCAGAAAGTAAACAACGACATAAGATATTAGTCTAAAAAGAATTTCCGCTGTACTAGTGTCTGGATCTTATTTTTCTGTTGTTATGGACGAGCCCTTTGCAAGCAAAGACTACATTTTTGAAATGAATTTGAAAAGAACATTTTCGAAGTTACTATATAAATTCCGCTTATGATTAATGGTCATGTTGGTTATGTTTGTTTGTTAGGATTTTAAGTTGTTGGTTTGGATATATTTGAAAATAAATAGGGTTACTAGCCCTTGTTTATAATTCCCCACGATGTTTTTCTATTCAAAAACTTTAGAAGTTTGAAAGGAATCGTGTCTCAACATTCCCGCCCCCCAGGAGATAAAAGCCATATTTTTTCCACGTATAAGTGTCTAGACTATTATTTTGTAGGAGAGGAAAAATCTAAAACCAAAAAAACACGAACTTAACATATAAGTTTTGATAAGTCTCCATGTTGTATTAGAATAAACAAAAGACAAAAGAGGACTTGTTCTATTAGCGAACACCCGTGAATCAGCACTTTGTGTTTTAACGTATGGATTGATTTTTTTGTACGTTATTTAATTTGTTAATTTTTTAATATTGTTTTATTTGAGTAACTTTTCAAAATATCTAATATGGTCACGTCAGTAAAATCAATATATAAGTTTTGTATAATGTTTATTTAATTTAAACAATTGTTGATAAAATAAATCTAGAAAAAACTTGTTTTCAAAATTATGATTTCTTATAATTTTTCTTTCTTTATTAGTTCGACGATAGTACATAATTTGTATGCACACACCAGTTTTCTTTAAATCAAATCGAACTAATCGATAAAGACCTAATAAAAACAACTCCCCCCTAAAATCCCAGTCGGCGTATTTACTAAGTAATTATTAAAAGTCCATTAAAATGCTTTTAATATGACTTAAATGCTAAGATAAATTAACTATCATCATCATGTTGTGTTTCTATATTTCTTTTGTAAAACTACAAAAAAAAAGACCAAAAGAATAAAGAAAATAAATATATACAATTTCATATTTTAAATAAAAATTTAAATTATAAATTAAATAGAAATTAGAATAGAATATAACTTAAAAAAATAGAAAATTACAAAAGATAAAACCAATTAAAAACATACACAATAAAGTAAAGTGTTGAAAGTGTTGAAAGGTTTTTTTATTGTACTATATTTACTTATAGAATATCTTTTCCCTTAATATATATTATTTAATTTTTAAAATTTGACAATTATTAAACATAATAATAATGTAAAACAAACAGAAAAATTAAAATACAATAAAAATAAAATAAACTATAGCAAAGGTATACAAATTTTTCAAAAAAACAAAAAGCCACTACATCATTACTATGATATATAATAAATTAGTAAGTTTTTAAAGTTTAAATAGTTTAATTATTGATATAGTTTTTCAGGTTTTAAAGTTAAAATTGCAGTATGAAAGAAATAAAATAGAAGCAATTGACAATATACTTTATAATTAAATATATTTTGACTGTCAACCTTAAAGACATTCTCTGTTACTCCGAATATTGTAAGCCTTAGCATCGGCTGACAGTCTCAAAGACACATGGCTCATTAGAAAGTTTTCTCGACACCACACGGGGCTTCCAAAGCAAAGTCTGGTAGAAATTAAATGTGATTTTAAATGTGTTAACAGTTCTAAATTATAGTTTAAAAATGTAAGGTGATGCATCTTACTATGGGTTAATAATTATGATGTGAATTAACTTTTATCAATACTAAAAATATAATCAATCTAAACGTCTTCTGAGAATTATGACGCATAAATTTGATGAGATTCAAAAATATTTTCATTATGTGTCTTAAAATTTTTAAAGTAAGTTAGTACACGATGAACTTTAACAATATGTAACATTATTTTATGGAAATTAGTGTGAGTGTTTATATAATGTTGTCTGATCTTTTGGACAATAATTTTAATGCCCAGTACTGTAATAAACTAGGATAATAAGAATATGCTAATTTCAATAATCAGAAAAAATTTTTTTATATATAAATATTCTCTTGTATTTTTTTATGAAGATATAGCTATCTGTTAAAGAACAATTAACTTTAAATGTATTTTATAATATAATAGTGACATTATTTCTTAATTTATTAAAAAAAAACACTATGTTTTACAAATATAAAAAGTTTTTTTAATTTTTTTTATTTTTTACTTATTCTAAAAGAACTAGGTTACTTTATCGCTTTCACATGACATTAGTACAGACTGCTCGAGTTAATTTTACATATGCATTTTCTAAAGACCGCCACCGGTAGTATCCTCATTCTGACTGTAAATGAGTACGGGAAATATTACGTGGCAGTGTTGTCAAACCCTGTTCGGAAAACACTATTCTATAGCATTAGCTTTCATGGGGTAAGACCATATACTAAAACAGCAAAGTTGTATAAAAACTAAATAAAAACAAAAATCTTAAGCTTGCATAGAGCCGTATATTATTTTATTAATAAAACCAATTTAAATATAAAATTAAATATATTGATTTTTTTTAATTCAAGCTAAAAACAAAGAAAAAAGTCAACACAACATTATCATAAGATGTGATTGTATGATACGAAGCCTCTGTAGTCTTATTTCGTGTTGTAGATTAAATGTACTGATTGTGCCATTGAATCTGAGTTTTTCTTTGAAGGGCTTGTGGAATAGTGACATGTTAATATTTATCTAAATGCTATTGCTGTATTACATTTCGGTTTAAAATAATAATTATCACTTAGGAGTTCTAGTATCCACGCTTATCTAACTGTTACTTCCTTGTGTTAACGCGGAAATTAAACAATATTGATTAGTTGTTTATGGATATTATTGTTTTATTATTTTTTAATTTTTCTTATCATTATGGAACTTAGTGTAATGCCAGGCCATGTCCTGCAATCTTACAATACTATAATGATAAATAAACTAATAGAAATATAAACTCAAACCGCAGTGAAACATTTCAATAAAACAGAATATAAAATACGTTTGGGATGGGAGGTTTGTTAGTCTATTAAATTTTTAAGGATATTATAGAAGCTTTTAAAGCCTTCTTTCTTTTATTTGAATAATGGTATAAATTTTAAATTATTTAATAACTTTTGTATACGCATACTATGTAGATTGATAAAAAGCGTTTTAATATCTATTCATATATATATAATTTTATATTACTAATCTAGGAGTTCAAATATAAGATGATAGATGTCGATTTCTATGCTCTGTGTGAATGTTTAGTTGTCTAGTATCTTGGATGATAGTTAGATTTTGTGTTTTTTGAAGCATTTTCGCAGTTTAAACATCAAGGTCTGTTGTGCCGAATTCAGCATATGACATTAACAGAGGCAATTTTCAAGTTTTTAATTAGTCCCAGGTACCTGACTTAACAGAGTTGACATTTTACTTTAATAACTTGAATTAGGCAACTTATTCGATCCTTCAAGAAAATTTATTCCTTGTGGTAAATTCCGAATTATTTTGTAAATTTTTTAAAAATAATTAGTGGTACATGGAGACAGTAGTTGATTAATCGGATTAAAATTAGGATCTTTGTGGCTAATTAGATAAATATCTCTACACGGTATAGTTCTCAAAATTGGTTTGTCAAACCTTAGATAATTTGTTTGTATTTAATCAACCTGATGATCAGAACTGATGAAATAGTGTATTTTACTTACCTGAGACACTCATGAGTGACAATTTAAAAATAAGACTTAGGAGCTGAGTCCATCAGCTCATGGATTGATCAAGATTCTTAATCGACTCTAATATTATTTTACTGTTGCCTCTCATGGTGTTTTTCCTGCAGTGGTTCTACTGAAATTATTATTTCTTTTAACTCAGCACTATTTCGAGATACAGTCTTATATACTTTATAGCCCCGTGCAATTTTCTGTAGAGTACGGAAATCACCCCATGCTACCTTCTCATTAATTTTTGAAAAATAAACAAATAATTGGAAATGAGTTTTAGATGTAATGTTATTCAGGTCAGCACCTTTTTTTCTGTGAAAAATTACGGTTGTTTAATTATATAGTCCAATTTTAGAACTTATGATGTATTTTTTTAATTGATAAATTCCATGGAGTGGAGTGGAAGACAGTAGGTGCAAGAAACTTGGCAGGTACGGTGAACATATTCTGAATATTGGAAAACTCATATTCAAGGATAATCGACTTGTCTGTTTTTCTTAACATAGACTTGAGGTTATGTTAGCTATTTTTTCAATTAAAATTTCTAAATATTGTAATTGTATTATATAGTAGAAATACATCTAATAGAAGAGTGAATATTCAACTGATCTATTTTCAAATTTTTGCCAACATTATACATGTTTATTGTCTTGTCCATTCAGGAGCTATACTTTATCTTAGATCTTTATTTAAATGTTCTAATGCTAGTGTGCATTTAATTAAATAATATAATTTACAGTTTTGATAAAATATTAAACTATTAATTTATGTGAAGATAAAAACTCGATAAAATTTTCGGCAACTTAAGTGTTATAACATGGAATTCTATTTTTTATAGCGCTATGTGTTATGTAAACATATTGTATTGGTTGTTATAAATTTATATACATATAATGATTTATTATAATGCACGCTATGAACAGGTATAAACCTACTGACAGAGTGTAACGGGCGAGGTATAACATTTCAAACATAAGTAAAATCCTCGACATTTTGATTCAGTCTAGTGTCGACTATTCCGATGTCGCTTGAACGCAAAAATAGACTTCAAATTTGTAGATATAAATTTTGAAGAATATAATTTTAAATTAGTTTATTATCATACATATATAAAAATTTATACGTATTATTGCTCTTATCGAAGTATATGTTTTTAAAAATTAAACTTTGATTCAGAGCTTTGGTGAATTTCCATTTGTGAATGTTTCGGAAACACTTAGAGTTATAGTTTAATTTACACTGTACTGTTGATTACCCAGGACATTTGCGAAGTTGTGTGAATGCTCCTATACAGTCTTTGAAAAAAAACAAAGCAGGGATCTTCATGTCCCGTAGGGGCTAGTCAGTGTGTGGTTTTCTGTTTTCTATGATGTCTATGACTTTTATACATTATTATTTGTTATATTTATGTGTCGCTTTTTATTGGGTTAGTCACTGGCTTGGTAATTAACTACTAACGAAATGTTTTTATTTTAACATGATAAATATTATTTTTTTACTGAAGGGAATGGTATGTGGTAGTTGGATCTAGTTATATTCTTTGTAAGATTTGTAAAATTGTTATTTATATTTAATATGTTTCATAAACTAAGCACACATTATATTTGCGGGAACTACTACTTCGCTAATGTATGACATTTTATATTACTAATGGGAATCAATCAACGTATATCTACTAAAAGCACATAGCACCAATGACAACATGATGAGATGATATTGAATTTAAATTCACATCAAAAAAACGGACATAACATTTTATAGTTATATGTTTATTAGTAACATACAAAGTAGTTTCAAGAGGCCTCTAACGCTCTTTGTTTCCCAGAGTCACCATCTCAATCTTGTGAGAGGTATAGTTCGGTATTCATTCTATAAAATTAATATCAAGCTTAAGATGATTAGGTAGTTCTCATTAACTCTCCCCGGGGTTATTTCTGATATATTTTACTTTGGCAATAGTTTTAAATTTTTAAGGTTTTATTGTAAAATAACAAGAATTGTTCAGGGGGGATTTTTTCGGTGAGTTGGGTGGGGGAGGGTAGAGGGGTGGAAGGGGGAGTATCTTTCCAGGTAGGAAGTTTTCATGGGGGAAGGGACATTTCTATGAAAGGGGGGGGATTTATCAGCATTATTAAAAAACTAAAAGACGGTCAAAAAAAATACACACCTTGTTCTGTAATTATAA
>NW_028299817.1:0-3000 GCF_049724085.1 Artemia sp. Qi Xiang Cuo
ACATAATGGAAATGATTGCAGGGAGAAATTACCAAGAGCCTCAGAAATCGTCTACAATAGAAATAATGCAAGCAGTAAATCTTCAACCAATGAAAGAAAATGAAGATGTACATTTATACATATATAATTTTGAAAAAAACGGCGGAATTAAGCTGGATTACCGAGAGAAAATTGGGTGACGAGAATACAGCCCCTCCTTAACTACAAAGCACAAATTGCATATAAAGCATTACCAATGGAGTAGGCGTACTCAAAATATTTTGAAAAACTAAAGCAAGCCATTTTTGAAAAATTTCAACTCTTCCCCGAGCACTTTCAAATAAGGTTTAGAGGCAAAAGAAAAAGAGACAACGAAACTTATAAAGAACACGGGTACAAATTGAAAGATATGTGTTTAAAATGGCTAGAGATAGAAAACTATACAATATCAGAAGACCCAGAAGAAATAAAAGATAAGATAACGGGAATAGTGAATAAAACAGCGATGGAACAATTCATAGAAAATACCCATCCAAATATGAGAATGTACTTAAAAGAGAAAACCCCACAAACATTTGAAGAAATGTCCGAATTAGCAGACAGGCACACTGAAATTAGAAGGGAGGCATTCCCACAAAGAACCAAGGTTGGGAGGAAATGGTATATAAGAATACCAGTACACAGGGAATAAAAAGAATGCTATCCAAATATGGGAAACACAGGGAGAATTAACATGCTACCGCTGTCACTTGATCTGTCACTAAAGCACCCTTTACCCAAATAAATATGGTAGAAAATCTGGCCAAAAACACGAACAGTATGACGTTACCTGTTATAACTGTAATAAACGAGGACATTATGCCTCAGATTGCCAAAGCGCGAAAAAAAAATTACAACAATAATTACAGAACAAGGGAAGAGGGGGCAAGCGGAAGACAGGACCATCCAAGAAACGATCGATCCCAAGATAATTGAAAAAAAGTGTCAAATGTATAAGCGACCCGCATGGGCTAAAAACCTGGAAAATATGAAAACTTGCGCATTTGTAGAATCACATAAAGTATGTGGCGAACAAAATGGTAAATTGGTAGAAATAGCTATTGATTCCTGCAGCGACCAAACCTATGTACGGGAAGACTTAATAAAGAAAACTGACATTAATTAAAAAAATAAAGTTGGCATCGCTATGCTACTAAGGAGAAGAACATAAATGTACGACAGCTCAGGTCATAATAGAAATCGCCAATAAAGAGGGAAATACGGGTTAAAAGAAATTAAAAGTAGGGGTTATACCTACTCTTACAGTTGACGTTTTATTAGGGAGATATTTCGGAAATATCGAAAATTTTCTTGCACTTAAAGCAACCTCCATGATAAAAAGAGTAAATGCGGTGACACGAAGTCAAGAAAAAAATAAAAGGGAGGCTATGCCGCCCACTAATGAAAATGATAATCAGAATATACGAAACCCATTTCAATTCAACGACGAGATGTTCATAAAAAATACAAAACCGAGAAAACCTAAAAGCAAAAGAAGGGCGGATAAAAAGGAATATAACCAAAAACAAGAGAAATTATTGACCGTAGAGAAAGAACCAGAAAAGACCAAAGAGGAACTAACTGAAACACTCGGAATAACTTCCGAAAAATTTGCAAAACTACAAACACATGATACATAATAAATGAAAATAAACCTAGCAATAAAAAATAAAAAAAATAAGCCATCTAAAAAGTTTTCCAATAATAGAAATCTACTTTACAAAATAATGGATAATGGGGACATCGCTAAAAAACTAAAACTTTTGGTACCACAGGACTTAAGGAAAGCGGTAATAAACTTGGCTCACTCAAGCCCAACGGGGGGACACATGGGATCCCAAAGAACAAGAGATAGAGTCTTGCAGCGTTTTTGGTGGAAAGGATTAAAGAAAGATATTATCAACTTTTGTAAAAGATGCAAAGATTGTCAATTAGTCGCATACAAAAAAACAAATGAAAAGGTTCCAATGAAAACAATGCCCATTTTCGGCAAACCATTTGAGAGAATTTCAATGGACATTGTAGGTCCACTTCCAAAATCTATCGCGGGAAACAGATTCATCTTAGTTATTAATTATCTGGCAACGAGATACCCAGAAGCTCTCCCAATACAAACAGTAAAATCACCGAAAATCGCAGAAGAATTAGCAAAATATGTCTCGCGTCACAGAATCCCGCAGTAAAATTTAACAGACACAGAGACCGCTTTTATATCGACTTAAATCAGAAAATTGTACGAAATTCTCTGTACTAAACAGGTATTAACTACTCCATTTCATCCTCAGACAAATGGAGTGACAGAAAGATTTAATAGAAACCTAATCAGTATGTTGAGACGTTTTGTAAGAGAGGATGTAAACCAATTTGACAAAATGCTTCCTTAAGTCCTTTTTGCATACACAGAAAATCCACACCAGGCTACAGGACTTTTGACAATTGAAGTACTATATAAGACAATCCCAAGGGGGGTTTTAGACATTTCATAGGAATCATGGGAGACTGAGGATAAATATAAAGAAACAGTGATAACACACTTGCTATGACTACGAGAGAAACTGTAGAAATTCCATGAAATTGTAAAACAAGCACAGGGGGAATATGCAGAGAAAACGAAAACATGGTACGATAAATCCGCCCGAATGCGTGAATTCACGGAAGGGGAGGAAGTCCTCATTTTATTACCAGACGGAAATAATAAATTGGAAGTAAGATGGAAGGGACCGTTTAAGGTGAAAAAGAAAATAAATGATGTAAATTTACTGAGGAAATTTAACAAGGAAAATGAAAAAGAAAACCTCAAGGATCCGCAACAGCGCGCTCATGATTTCGACTTCATAACATGACGATGAAAGTGCCCCTTTAGGTACAATGGACCCGGCAGAAACACATATAAACGCCATTGAAAGGGTTTCGGCCGAAACATATCTGAGCCAAGCTCAGAAATCCCAATTAAATAAGTTATTCACGGAATTTGCAGACGTA
>NW_028299818.1:0-1000 GCF_049724085.1 Artemia sp. Qi Xiang Cuo
TACCGCTAGGACCCTGTCATTAGTCGGTGAGCGAAGACAAAAGATGAGCGGCCCTAAAGAAGAAACAAAAGAGCTGCGCAGACAGGTAAAACGCTCTGTCCGTCTGGACCGCCGCCAAATGTGGGAAGATGCTACCGTCTCGTTAGAGAAAGCAGCACGCTCACATGATACCCGCAAGCTTTACCAGATCCTGAAAGAGTCCGTTGGTAAGAAAGCTGCTGTCTCAGAAATAGTCAAAGACAGATCAGGAAAAGTCAGCAGTTGTCAGAAGGAGCGCTTAGCAAGATGGAAGGATCACTTTCAGATGCTCCTAAACCCATCCCCATCATCCGCCCCTGATGCTTTCCCACCTGCCGTTTCTAAAGAACCCTACGACGTCGAGCTGGATACACCGACCAGAGCCGAAATACTAAAAGCGATCAAGACCCTGAAGAACCACAAAGCCCCAGGTGAAGACGGCCTCCCCCGGAAGTGTACAAACAATGCCCTGAGGTCACTGCTGAACAGCTCCATGGCATTCTCGAAGAAGTGTGGAGGACCAATTCTTTCCCAAAAGATTGGAAGACATCAGTCATTCTCCCCTTCTATAAGAAAGGAGATAAAACCGAATGCAAAAATTACCGCAGAATAAGTCTTATAGACATTGCGGTCAAAATATTCGGGATCATACTCTTGAACCGCTTCAAAGGGGCAAGGGAGGAAAGAACTCGAGGAAATCAAGCCGGTTTTCGGCCAGGTAGAGGCTGTACTGATAATATCTTCGTTTTTTACCTCATTATCCAGCAGTTTGAAAGGTACAATCTACCCCTGATCTTGATGTTCCTGGACTTCATTGCCGCCTTCGACTCTGTCACTCGCCAGAAACTTTGGAAGATCCTAGAGAATGACAGAATGCTGCTGAAGTTTGTTGAACTGATGAAGGCATACTATGACGCATCAGTGAGCCGAGTTTGAGTCTATGGTGAAGAAACTGAAGAATTCCTGGTTGAGTTCAGAGTAA
>NW_028299819.1:0-1000 GCF_049724085.1 Artemia sp. Qi Xiang Cuo
ACGAAAGAATGGGAAAAATTGAAAAAGAAGAAAAAACACCAACCAGTGAAAATCTAAGCTATGTTGCCTTTTTTCTCAATGCAAAATACCCACACCCACATAAAAAAAGTTGATTAGTCACAGAAGGTAAGCTCTTTCAACAAGTTGCGTATTTCATTGGAAAGCAAGTAATAAAAAGAATACTTCTAAGAGATGGTGTTAGAATTAATATTGTTAATTAAACTTGATATTAGAAACCTAACAAAGGAACTTCGTTTCATGAGAAAAAATTGAAAGAAGATACCCTTTAAGGACCAAAGGAGAGAAAGCAATTTTTCCTTAAATATTTCCTTGCTTTCCATATAATTCCCAAGAGAGTTGTGAAAGCCGATGCTTTTAAGCTGTAAGGTAGATCTTTGTTTTCATCAAAAGGGAAAGCAAATTTTTATATATATATATATATATATATATATATATATATATATATATATATATATATATATATATATATATATATATATATATATATATATATATATATATATATATATATATATATATATATATATATATATATATATAGACCCCGGCGCCGCGCCGGCGGATCGACCGACGCTGCCGACGAGAGGCCCGGTCGAACACCGCCGAAGTGTCGTAATGCCGCCAGCACACCGCAGGCATGCCACCACCGGCAGACGCGGCGGCGTTCGGTCGACTTTAAATTATTTTTGCGACAATTCTTTATTGCGTCAACTGCAAAGTCAGAGCTGTTCCTTCTCGTATGGTTTAGTATTTCGATTTTCTTGATTAGAAATCAAGCAGGGCTTGCACTCTCCCCGAATTTTCGGGTGTTTCCCTGAAAATCTATGCGTCACCCCAAAGAAAAATTGGTTCCCCTATTCCCCGAAAATCACGCAATCACGATGCCACCCCTTGCGATTTATCACCAGTGACTTTCCCTGCCAAATATTATTTTGTATACCATAATTCTTCACTGCTCTCTTGTTCATTAATTTTTGTC
>NW_028299820.1:0-2000 GCF_049724085.1 Artemia sp. Qi Xiang Cuo
GGTGACCTCAAACAGCTCATTGACCTTCATCTCAACTTGGCGGACTGTTTGTTCATTTCAAAAAAAGAAATTATTCTTTACATGAGGGGGGCTGCCCCATCCTTGACCTCTTCCTCTTTGTGGTTAAGTAAGACCTTTTGTTCTGGTTCCTTAGGAAAGACTACTTAAACAGAAGGATAGTTTATTTTGAGTGAGAAGTAATTTTTAAAATCCAAAAGGTTTTTGCGTAGAGAGCAAGAATTGGGAAAGGGGCAGTCCTCCCATTATATAAAGAATAGTTGTTGTTCGTCTTAGGTTTAATTAATTTTGTTCCTAACTTTCAGTTTAATAAGTTTTTTTTTAAGACTTAAATAAATCCCTCAGTAAAGAAAATGCTATATAGGACATAATCAGCAAGAGCAGGGTCATCACCCATTTTGTTCTAATATAAATCACGCAAGTATTTTGAATTTGTCAGCAAAATTTCATTTGTGAACTAAATTGAATAAGTTTTTTTTTTGTTTAAGACTTAAATAAATTACTCAGTAAAGAAAATGCTATATAGGACATAATCAGCAAGAGCAGGGTCATCACCCATTATGTTCTAATATAAATCAAGCAAGCATTTTTAACTTGTGAGAAATATTTCATTTAGAAACTAAATTGAATCCAAGACTTTCAAACATTGCAAGACCTATATATCTTTAATCAATGAAAAAAGGGCTGTCAAATGAGCTACTGCACAAACAAATATAAAGTAGTCCCAAACAGGAGTATCTGACCTTTTAAAATCTCCTCTGCTCTGAGCAAATTGTGTTTCTGTCCCGACTCATGGTGTGTGGCAGCTCATTTTAAATGTCTCATCTGCTTGATGCCCCTGTTTTGCATACAAGTCCAGTAGACATTGTCTGTCATGAGTCAACCCAAAAGTCTCAACCATCCCTTAGTTCTATGACTATCTACCTTAGTTCTGCCCTAGGAGGGATGGATGATAGACTATCTATCGACAAGTGAAAATGACATCATTTTTATGCAATTCTCAAAAAGGCTGATGTCAGTTTTGCCTCTCACACGAACTATCTTTTTTGGCTTTGATCTCCAAATAGTCATGGCTTGATGGCAAATTGATTTTAATTCAAAAATCAACTCCACTGTCTGACTGTTCACTTTGGGGACCTGATGCGGTTATCGGTGCGGTCTGGTGGGAGGAGTAGACGTGGCTCTCGCCATGGTTTTCAAGGACCGACAGGAATGTACGGACGTCACTCAAGTGCAATTCTGTGCCTTTAGAGATGGAATTTTAGGATCAGGGCAAAAATAAATGGTTTTATCATATCAAAAAGTCACAAAGACCTTTAATAATAGAAAAAAAAATCAAATTTATGATAAATCAACGGGAAATTTCTCTTCACTAAATAAAAACGCTATATAAGGCATATTCCGCCCGCTTTTTCCTATTACAAATTATGTAAGCCGCTTTTTCCTCTATCATCCGCTTTTTCCTAATACAAATTATGTAAATGTTTGGAATTTGTCAGAAAAACCTTATTTGGGACTTAAATTGAATCGAAGACTTTTAAACGTGTTAAGATGCGTATGTCTTGAACCAGAAAAAAAGGGCTTTCAAATGAGCTACTACACAAGCAGATATGGAGTAGTCCCGAAAGAAAGTGTCTGACCCCTTAAAATCCTCTCTGCTCCGAGCTTATTGTGTTAATGTAAATTATAGAGGGGGAAGGGGCAATTCGAATCTTCCTCTCTAACCTAAACAAGCCAACTTCCAAAGAATTCCTCTACTCCGATTCATACTAAAAGAAGAAGCTTGTCTTAGTTTCCGTTTCCTTTCGAACAGTCCTGTTACAAAAGTGGATATGGAGCATAATCTTGGTGGCGGGGGTTGGGAGGCTGGAGGGGCAATGTGAAAATGTGTTAATCAGGAAAATATTCGCGAACCTTTCTTGGGGGGGGGGGTAGAGAAAAAATCTTCCAGTAGACGTATTCTACATAAATGTTTGTTACTT
>NW_028299821.1:0-5000 GCF_049724085.1 Artemia sp. Qi Xiang Cuo
AAAATAAAAAGTTCTAATGTCCTTTTTAAGTAACCAAAAAAAAAAAAAAATGTAGGGCCTCTAGGCCCCTCCTCTCACACTAATTTTTTCCCAAAGTCATCCGCCGTGACATCGGAATTAGACAAACCCCGTTTATAGCACGAGCCTGTTAAATTTAACCCTCCCCCCCCCAAAACTCTCACACTCTTTTTACCACGCTAGCTTTTCAGTAAAATCAGAACAATACATGCTGTTCGGAAAAATCTTTATTTCTGAATGATAAAGAACTGTTTTGGGCCTGTCCCTGTGAAATTTGAATTTACTAGTAAAATGTTTTTCTTTTTTTATTTTTTTTGGGAAATAAAAAAAATGAAAAGTGTACTCACATTGAAAATAGACAAATCCATTGTTTTCAAAAGTTAAAAATATTTGGTGTAATATAAACAATGTCTTAATAAATAATTAAAATTGGAAGGCCTTGTAGGGAGATTATATCGGTTTTTTTTTTAAATTAAGTAAATTGTAGCATAACAAGTTTTTTTTTTTTTTTTTTAGAAAAACGAATAAACAATTTTTTACATTGGACTAGCCACCAACTTTATCTAATCGACTGACACACAAAAAATCGATTCCTCTCGGCAAAGGTGTAATGCTCCTATAGAATAGAATTGACAGAAAAACCTGTTTGGTACGGTGGCGTAAGCAAAATGGTAGGTAACATACTACTCGTGGGAATTTTTTAAAAAAGTGTCCGGATCGGGATTCGAAGGGGTATTGTACTCGTGGGGATGGTACCCCCCTTTCTACTGTTACTGTTGTTTTTTTAGGGTGGGGTATTTTCCGGGGGGGGGGGTGTATTTTCCGGGGGGGAGAATTTTCCGTGGGGGTATTTTCCTGGGAGGGTAATTGCCAGGGGGGTAAATTTCTAGAACTCCAAAGAGATTGGAGTAACCAAAGGGATTGGAGGGCAAATAGCTTTACCAAAATCGTAATACAATGTGGCCACTGTTTACGCATGGTATTTTATTGCACAGTATACAGATATTTTTCAGGGGTGGGGGAGGATTTTGTGCTCAATTTGAGTTTCCATGGGGATAAATTTCCGTGTGGAGCAAAACCTTCCGGGAGAAATTTTACACTCGGGGGATTTGATGGAATTCCTGTACGAAATTATTTTTATTTGTCTTACTTTCCCCTTGCCTACTCGATTTTACATGTGGGGATATTCCAGGGGTAATGTCCTGGGGGAATTTTCCGTGTTTCTGGATTTCTGTGAAATAGTTTCTACGGAAAGGGGAATATCCGGAATGATCATAAAAACGACTAGAACTACAATTTTTTCTTCAAATGAAACTATGCTGCGGAGATTTTTTTAATGCTAAATCTTCAACAATTTTTTTTTTGGGGGGGGGTTTAAGAGAGGATGGAATTATCCGGAAGGAATTTTAGGGGGAGTATTTTATGTTGGAGGTACTTTCGACGGAGGAATTTCCTGTGAGGGGAAGGGATTTCTTATGGAGGGTGAGCCAGACTTGCTGGCGCTATTTAAAAAACGATTAGAAAATAAAGAAGAAAAAAGTTTCAACTGAAAGTATGGAGCAACGTTAAAACTTAAAACAAGCGGAACTTATTCTGTATATGAAGGGATTGACCCCTTTTTAATACCTAGCTCTTTACGTTAAAGTTTGATTGTTTGTCCTAATTTTTAAGAACGACTTCTGAAACACCATGACTGTTTAATTACAATAATAATAATTCATTTCTAACCCACATCATATTCAAAAATGATAATTGTGGAGTATAACGAAAAAAGTAGATAATGCACTACATACATGAGTACATAATACTTAAAAACTTCACAAGAGCCGAGTAACCAAAGAAAAGAAAAACATTCAAAAAAAGAAAAAAACAAACTATTTATTACAAGACAGACCAAGACTTAATACAGCAGACCAGAACTTAATGGAGCATCATTTAATAATTTAGACCTTAAACATATTTGAAATGTTTAAATATTACCTTTTCATGAATATAACTAATTTAAATTACTATTGCGGAAAAAAAATTACGCAACAAACAACTTCAACAACACTTCAAACAATAAAAAAAATAGAACAAAACTATGGTAAACGAGTAAGGCCACTGTGGGCTGACAGATACTTATAGGTAGACTAGGGTAGTTTGCCGGCAATTTCCGTAAGCCTTGACTCAATATCCGGAAGACCGTAAACAGATTTGAGATTCCGATTTCTATACCATGGAGAAAGTCGGAAAATCATACAATAGAAAGCGAGAAAACCGGAAATAATATGAATCAACTGTTCTGATGTCTTTTTTGTGAAAAATAGGGTAAATTACAGACAGAAACAAAACCGAGTGATCTGTACAAACCAAATTTAATTTAGCAAAAGACTTTCTGTCTTATCTACCTCGATTTGCAACAATTTTAGAATAACTTAATTGAATTTTCCTTTTGTAATCAGCGACGACAAGCTTTCGGAAAGATTTTAGTGTTTTACTAATATTGATACCCAGCCACCGGAAAGAAGGAACCTAAGGAACCGAAAACGATAAACAAACTAGAGGGGACATATTACTAATATTAAATGAGAGATATTCACACTTTGAAAGATTAATAGAATGTCCAATGGTATGAAGTTTAGATGCCATTGTTGAGACAGACTGGGAAAGTCCCTTTTTAGTCCGACTGATCAAAAGGATATATCTGCATGAGCAAGATAAGAGATGCTAACGGAATTAATAATGCAAGTAAATGGGATAGAAGAAAAAACAGATGATACTTAAGATTTAAAAATAAAAGGGGAAAGGACGGCACCCTGCCGGACCCCACGCCGCACCGGAATTTTGCTTTCGGAAAGACTTGTGTCCGTTTTAATCCCCAAAAAAGAATTGGAATACCAATATCTAAGAAGAAAAATTACCGAAATTTTAATACCGTGACTAGAAAGGAAAACAATAGCTTGGGAATGGGTAACGATGTCAAAAGCCTTGGAGAGATCCAAGGCACATAAATGTAACTCGAATCCAATTTTAGTCGGAAGCTTTTTTATAAGTGCTTAGAACTTTAGAATGAAGAGCAAGGTACTGAAGACAAGCACGGATCCAGATCCTTAATATTTTTTTTTTGGGGGGGGGGGCTGGTAATTCCAAAAGGAGAAAGTGTAACACCTCCCCCCTCTACAATTTTGTTTAAAATAATTGAATTAAGGCCGGGTTAGTATCGACGTAACGTAACGCAACGGGAGATCAACTAACTCACTTTGCCGCTTGTGCAAGGCATTGGGGAACTTAGTCGAGGACACGATTCCCACTAAACATCGATATCCGTTGGCCAATCAGAGGCGACCCCAGTCAAAGAAAAGGTTACGCACTCGCTGCCTTTTGCATTTGGTGAGTTTTAATATTTTCGATTTCTCTTTGATACCATCACGGTGTTGAAAGTTTGCAATATAAGGTGAATGGATAATCTAAGCGTCTGGACACTAACGTGAAAGGCTCCTATAGAAATAGGATATAAAAATATACGCCGCAAAAGATTGGCAGAAGATAAGCAGTGTGTTTTTATGCAGTGGACAACAAACTCTGTAACCAGTTTGATTGTCCAAAATTTTTCTCTATAAGACTAGGAGAGAACTTAATCAAGTTCAGAATATGCTGTCAAGAAAAACAGGACAAATGGGTACATGGGGTGATAAATGGTACTAGTATACCTAGCCCTAGCAGCAGGAAATGCATCTTCCAAAGAATATCAATGTTTAAAGGAGCAAAGGATAGTTGGCTTACAAGTCTCATAGTGAAAATTTTTTCTATGAGACTAGAAGAGGTCGTAATCAAGCTCAGAATATAATGTCAAGAAAAACAGGACAAATGGGTACAGGGGGTGGTAAATGTTGCTAGTATACCTAGCCCTAGCAGTAGAAAATGCATCTTCTAAAGAATACTACTGCCCAAAGGACCAAAAGATAGTTGGCCCTAATTGCGCCCTGCAAAGGGTTCCACATGTGGGCTCCCATGTTCCATTTTTTTTTCTGTTTCTTCTGAAAAACAGAACAGTAGGCCTACCCATCCTTAAAGTGACAGGTTCAGGAAGTTAACAATGGCAACATCGTGGAAAAAGTCTGAGACGGTTAGGTGCACTCTAATAGTTTTAGAGCGCTTCAAAAATTGTAAATGAGTTTATTATGAGAATTTCTTTCTTCAAAGTACTTGATGAACTTCATGGCAGTAAATGCAATATTACATAAGAAAAGTATACGAATAAGCAAATGCAATTTAAAGATTATTTAAAACTTACATTATTAAGCTTTTAAACATTTTATCATTCAAATATTTTTTGAAATCTTTATTATAATCAAAAATATATTTCAAATGGCTCAATAATATATTAATAGCATGTAACTGTTAAAACAAACTTTTTTTTATCTCCAATATTATGCAAGGCAGGTGACTTGTCCCTGGTTTCCGTATTTGCAACAAAACCTTCCACAAATTTGTCTGATTTATGTATAATAAAGTATAATAAAATCGCTGATTAATATAAATGTATAATATTGCTCCAGCTCTATGGAAGACGCAGATTCTCAGTTCATTTGAATAATAATACCCTCCCCTTTCATTCTAAATTCTATATTAAAGTTGCTCTTAAAAATCTTAGCACAAAAACATGGCTGATAGGAAATTTTGGTACTGTTGCATTATGCGGGCCTCTCGGTTTAACTGCTATAGAGTAGGCAATGATAAAACCCATTTTTGACATGTTTATCGCTATAGACCAGGCAATGATAGCGTGGTTTTCATTGCGCATGCGATATTAAACTGTGTTTTTGGGGAGTTTAGGGGGGGGGGGACCTACCTAGGTTAGGATAGGTTAGGTATCTAGGTACTCCTGTATTAAACGCACTCTTTTATATACTGCTAGTTTGGTTAATGCTAATGAAATAAAATAGGATGAATATATAATAGTTTATAAAGAAATTTGGGCTCTATATTTGCATATTAGG
>NW_028299822.1:0-1000 GCF_049724085.1 Artemia sp. Qi Xiang Cuo
TACATGCCCTTTTCGTCCCATCGTTCAACAACAAGATGTTTAATAGAAAAGCGGTATCCACTTGTCCTGATTTTGACTGCTATGTTAATACTCTTGGACCAAGACAATAGGGCAATGGAATGGACTATTACAAAAGTCGCTCGTCAATGTCTGGCTACGGTCTTGGCAGTTGGTTTGCTAAGCTGTTTCGCTCTGCAATACCACTGGCTAGAAAATATCTTGTACCGGCTGTGACAGATTTTGCATCCTCTACACTATATGATTGGGGCTCTGGCAAGGATTTTAAAAAAAGTGCTACGGAAAATCTTAGGTCCAGTGCGCGAACCCTTGGCGAGAGATTAAAACAAAATGGTAAAGGTATAAAAAGGTCGAGAAACAATGCATCATTCGTGAGATTCCACTCAGATCAGAAACAAAAGTCACCATCCTTCCTGTCAAAGAAAAGAAGTAAAAAGTCAACAAGTACTGTAAACAGAAGAAGAAGCCCAGGGAGAGAAATTGTTAGATTAACACTATATTTCTTTTCCTAAGATGTCCTACCTACGCAAAAGGATTCTCAGCCTTCACTCACCACCTCAATGAATCTCTTCAATGCAAAAAATGTTGTTTTGAGTGTCAAACATGGATAATATGAACAATTTTATCCACAACAACCCCTCTCCGATAATATCCACTTTCAAATTTATTAATGAAGACTACTTTATGGATATGTCTTCAACATTCATAGATTTACAAATGAAAGTCTGGAAATTCGATAATACACTGCCAAATCGGGGCGATCGGATATCCTATGAAAATTGTATATTACATAATTAATTTTGTCAAATCAGTGTCTACATCAATGGCACGCTGGTGAGCACAAACAACAATCTCTCAAATTATACAAGCTATATGCAATTAATGTTGATGACACCCAAGTCATACAAGGAATTGAGAGGCACCTCCAATGGATATTAATATATTACTAATACTGATAGTACAGAGATGCAATTAAAATGCT
>NW_028299823.1:0-25000 GCF_049724085.1 Artemia sp. Qi Xiang Cuo
CAAGGTCAGCTGCTCCGAACCTCCGAAATACTCTTGAAATTCAGGGCTCGTGAGGGGAGTGAAGCATATATTCCTGTTATCTAACTTCAGATATAATTTTTCGAAGAAGAGGGGGGGGGGGTAATTTGCAGAATGTGGCGAAAAGTGAATGAATTGAAAGGGAAGACATGAATAGAAGCGCACATTTATGTTAAGTAGGAAGTGAATGTAGCAGGAATGAATCTTAAATTTCAGACCAAGCCCCAGGAATATATCTTAAAGGGTATTGACAATTTCAGAAAGTCATCCAATAGTTCGATTGATGCTAAGGGTATCATAAACATATGAAACATATGAATTCCCCCATTTTACACTGGGGGAATTCGTCAGAATTCCAATACGAAATTCTTCTTAGGTTTTGCTTCCTCTTTGCCAACTCAATTTTACGCGTGGAGATGTTAAGGGTAATTGTCCGGGGTAAATTTTCACCAGGATTGAATTGTCTAAAGAATAAATATTTGGGGAGGAGGGATTTTTCCCTGGAGGAGTAGCCAGATATTTAAAAACGATCATTATTTAAAAAACGATCAGAAATTAAATAAAAAAAACGTTTTTTCAACTGAAAGTAAGGAACAGCATGAAAACTTCAAAGTAACAGAAATTATTACGTATATGAGGGGGGTTTCTCCTCCTCAACACCTTACTCTTTACACTAAAGTTTGAATTCTGTCCCAATTAGAAATGCAAAAAGACGGTGATTTTCGTGGGGCTCCATAACACAGGTATTAAACAGAACAGGAGAGGAAACTCCGTCTTGTCGGTTTCCTTTTCGAACAGATCTGTTTCCATCTGGGGTTACTGGCTCTTTAGATTTCAAGAGAGAGGTTTTGTGAACGATTTGAAGGCAAGACTACATCCTATGGAAAGCCTTCATGACGATGGATTCAGTGCTGCTTTTAGCAGTAAGAAGGATTAGTGCCGAATGAGTAAGGAAGTCTAAAGCCCGACTCTCATATAGACCTTCAAGAACTAGGGAAAGACCAAAAATATCCGCTACTATGTGCAAATTGGAACAGCAGACAGTGCCTCGCAACACCCAAAATGGCAGTGGAGGCCGAATTGTTTTGATGGGTGTTAAACCTTACTTTGAACCTTAAACCTTACTTTATGCCGCCTGATAACCTGAAACGTTAACCTGATAACCTTGTTTAGCTATAAACAAGTTAATTAAACAGCAGCCTTTTCCTTCTTAGAAATGGATCGGCACAAAAAGATGACGGAATAATACCCACGATTGCGATAATTTACATGAGCAGTGTTAAATGCTCAGGTCCGATCCGGAAGACGGTTTAGGCTTCATTTATTTTTTCTCCCTTTCTCTGTCTCTCTCTCCCGCTCTCTCATTACATCTCTCTCTCCTCTCTTTCAACTTCCTCTTTTTCTCTTTCTTCCTCCTCCTCTTTCTCTGTCCCTCTCTGTCTCTCTCTCTCTTTCTATATTGCATAATTATTCTTTTCACTGTTTCTTCCAAATAAACGGATTATATAAAAAAATATATAAGAAATTTCTTACCAACATACTTACTCGTGCTTGCTGTTGAACCAGAAGTGGACGCCTCACCCAGAATTTAAAAGAGTTCGTAGGGTTGACCCCTATTTGTCGTTATGATCTGCTAGCTCCAGCAAACTAGATCGAGCAGCTCTACCAATTCTTCAATTGACCGCCAGGACACACAGCAGAAATATATATAACGAACAGTAGCAAAAAGTCCTGAGCTCTATATTAAATATTTTTGAAACACATTAACCTAAGCCACCCTTAATGACTCCACCCTCGCGCACGCGCAATGACAAAGGTTTAGCACATCGCGACGAACTTATGGGACCTATTCCTCTGACGGCTTAGGAACCTTCCCCAACTAGCGCGCTTTGATGTTGTATCATTTTTGGAAAAAAATTTCGCTACTGTTCGTTATATATGTATTTCTGCTGTAGCCAGGATGTCTCCGTCAATCTGCCAGAGGAACAGCTTGGAGAACTCTCTTGATGATGCGGTCGTCGGATCTTCTCTTTTAAGTTCAAATAAAGAAAAATTGTACATCCAGTGCATCAATACACATCGGTTTCCTCGAGGCCGTATCCAAGAGGGGGGGTTACCCGGCTTGAACCCCCCCCCCCCCCCCGAAATTTGTGACCGAGTCGAAAATTAGTCTAAAAAATACCTGTAAAGACAAAACCTTACCAGAAAAAAAATATGCTCCCACAGTAAATCCTATTGCATTTTGTGAGTTAACGGTTCTGATCAGCTTACGCATATTAGGTAACCGTAGGTAACCCCATGTTCACCTGACCTTGCATAGTAAATTAGGGTTAATAATATGCGCTCTGATCAGCTTACGCAATTAGATAGCACCAAGTTCACCTGACCTTTCATAGTAAATTAAGATTAATGGGCACTTGAGGTATGGTATAAGAGAGTGCAAGATTGTATTTCAGTTCAGTTCGATTTCAGACTTGGATAAGAGAAGAAAGATTTTCAACATGAAGAGGAAGTGTGACATTACGTCGTTTTTCGCGCCCAAGCGGACCAGGGATGTTTCTGACTTTGGCATTAGCGGGACGTCTGCGGAGCATTCATCTAAACCTGTGGATCTGAAGGGCACTGGAGCCATCGTTGAAGCTTCTGAATCACGCACACTGGAACCAACCACGACGCAACAGGCACTTGCACCAACCCAGTCTTTGTCGTTGTTTGCAAATGACATCGGTCGTTTTGTCAACAAATCATCCAGTCTCGATTCAAATTCTAAACTTCGTTTGCTGAAGAGCCCTTGGACTCCAGATGTCTCCTACATTTTTCCAGTATCCGAAAAACGGAAGCTGAAGTTTCAGTTAACTTGGCTCGCTCGTTTCAGTTGGTTGTCCTACTCTTCGTCTGAGGACGCTGCTTTTTGCAGATTTTGTGTTCTGTTGTCATCAGAGACAGCTGGCAAAGGCTGCCAACAGCGCTTGAGGAATCTAGTCACCAACCCATTCATGAACCGGAAGGATGTAATAGAGTGCTTCACAGCTCAACAAAAAGCAGAGTTTCTTAGAAACTGCATCGTATCGGCTGAAAACTTCATTTCTGTCTCGGAGAAAAGGCATGACAATATCGTGCACTAACTAGACGCGGCGAGGAAAGCGCAGGTTCAAGAAAATCGCCAGAAGTTGCGACCAATTGTTGAGACGGTGATATTTTGTGGGCGGCAACAGCTTGCCCTTCGTGGTACCAATGATTCCGGCCCCATTTCGGTCTCGGATCCAGAACCTTCTCACATTGATGGCAACTTCCGAGCACTACTGCGGCTGAGGGCGAGACACGGTGACGATGTTCTGAAGAACTACCTTATTTCTGCGGCCAGAAATGCCACATATCTTTCTCCCATCATCCAGAATGGTATTATCACCGCATCCGGGGAGCTTCTTTAGCAGTCTATTGTGAAAAGAGTAAACGCAATTCCATGCTTTTTGGTGATTGCTGATGAAACTGCGGACGTTTCGAATACCGAGCAGCTGTCTGTTTACGTCCGCTACATTTTCAAAGGGAACATGCATGAGCACTTCCTTGGTTTTACCCCAGTTTCTGATTTAACCGGGAAAGATCTGGCTTCATCAATCCTGCAATTTCTCGAAAGCCTTGGTCTTAATCTGAACAAGATGGTTGGTCAGGGATATGACGGTGCAGCAGCGATGAGTGGGCATTTTAGGGGTGTCCAGGCTGTTATACGTGAAAAGTATCCGAAGGCGCTTTACGTCCATTGTAGTGCGCACAGTTTCAACTTGGTCATCTCTTCTGTATGCTCTATTCTGGAGTTTAAGCATTTCTTTGGAGTCTTGTCACAAGTCTGAAGTTTTTACCATACTTCCCCACTCAGGACACAGAATTTAAAAGAGAAGATCAACGAAATACTACCGAATCCGAGGAAACATACTTTAACTGGACTCTGTGAAATAAGATGGGTGGAGGGCCACGATTCATTTGTGCCTTTTCTTGTGCTATAACGACCAATCCTGCGATCCCTGGAAGCTCTTGAAGAGAAAGGAAATGCAGAGAATTCTCCAAAAGCGGCGCAGTTACTGGACACGATGAGCCAGTCGCAATTTGGTGCGTCTCTTAACGTCATCAAAAAGATTTTCTGGATTATGCTTCTATTATGCAAGACTTTTCAGTCAGTTGACTGTGATTTGGTAACTGCATACAGGGACGTGAAACCTGTTCTGTCGAAAACAATGAACATGCAAAGACATGCTGCCACTGCCTTCACGTCTATTTTCGACGAAGCTCAGCGTTTTGCCAGTGACTTAGGACTGGAGATGACTCGTCCAAGGACGAGAGGTGGCCGGAGTATGCACGCAGACGATCCAGACCTTCTCAACCACTATAAAACCTCGCTCTTTATTCCTTTCCTGGACCACTTCACTTCCCAGCTGAAACAACGATTTGTGCTTCACCAGAAACTTCCAAATCTGTTAAATCTCAGCGTCCTTTCTCCTGCCAAAATTGTTTCTGTCGATCTAAAGTCATTAAACCTGGTGTCATTAGTTGAATTTTTTGGCGATATTCGTCCCGAGCCAGACTGTCTGAAGCAAGAAATTGAGCTATGGCGCATCAAGTGGGAGAATGCTCTGGTATCAGAGAGGTCTAATTGTGCTGTGTCTTCGCTTCAGGCATGTAAAACTACCTTTTTTCCAAATGTTTTTCTTCTTCTGGCTGTTCTTGCGACGTTACCTGTTAGCACTGCTACTCCGGAAAGAAGTTTCTCAACGCTCAGAAGGCTCAAAACCTGGCTGAGAAATTCAACAGGAGAAGAACGATTGAATGGCTTAGCCCTCCTTGCAGTCCGTAGGGACGTTGGCATCTGCCCTGACAAGGTCATCGACATTTTTGCAGGGAAGAAAAATCGTCGCCTGGATTTCGTTTTATAGATATTCGCCCTTACTTTTAACTAAAAAAAACAAATAAAAAATATATAGACTACTTCTAGCCTACTATTTGGCTTATTTTTGCGCAAAAAAAAAAGCTTGTAGGATTTAACTGTATGTAAATACTTGTCTTGTTTTTGCGTTACTAAAAAAAAAAAAAAAAAAAAAAAAAAAAAAAAAAAAAACATGGCCCTTATAGATACGAAAGTATGCCTAGTGGACGCGCCCTCGTTCGCAAGGGGCGGACTAACGGTCTCGAGCTAACGTAATGTTGCTCGAGGATGTTATACAAAGTCCACGGGATAAAATCGGGTAACCCCCCCCCCCCCCCCGAACAAAAATCCTGGATACGGCCCTGGTTTTCTAGAAGTTAGTAAATAGTTATACAAATATTTTAGCTGTTTTTATTTTTAATTTATTTATATCTTCTTTTATTTTGGCTTTGAATTGAGCCCAAAATAAAAGAACCCCTTTTGCCAAAAGGAGACGTTAGGTACATTTAGCGCTTTTCCCTCTTCTTTTTTAAATAAATAATAACAAAAATCATGGCTATTCCCCTTTTTACATTTTTACTGTAGCCATCATCTTCACTAATAATTTCACCCAAGGGACACTATTCTCTTAACTGATTTCCACGTTACCTTTTTCCCCTATATTTATTCCATGTCTAAGTGACTTAATCTTCTTAACATTAATTTTCAAACATATTAACACCAACATTGCTCCGAGATAACAAATATCACAGCCCCCCTTAACAAATATCACTTTCGCATTAAGTGATGTCTAGTTCGAGCCCAGTTATACCGTTTTGCTAATGCAACATATTTTCTCCCTAGAAACAGTAGTGAGGGAAGCAGCTAGTGACGACGAAAGTGACTTCGAATTCAACCCTACTGATGATCAAATTATACAGAGAGAAGAAGAAGAAGGAAGTGAGATTGTTCAAGCGAATTTTTTTTCTAGCAACGTTGCTACTTCCGCCTTAGGTGAATGGGAAAAACATACTAAGGTTAGTTTTCATTTATCGAATATTATTAAGCATTTTTAGTGTTATTTGCTACTTGCGTGCAGGGGAGAACTGATGGAGAATTGATGCCGCCTTCTCTTAAATATTTCTCACGAAAGTAAGGAGTTTCATAGGAAGTAGGTCTTTCCATATGCACCATTATGTTGAAAAAGCTCTCTTTAAATCAAGATGCGGAACACTCAGAAAAATTACCCTGCTTTTCTTTTTCAATTATCCCACGATATATCAGGGTAGATTTAAGGAAGCCATGGATTTTTATCATTTTTCTTTCTAAAAAAGGGATCCAAAGGGCTGTTTTCTAGAATCTAAATGAGGGGTTCATTCGGGTGTTCTCTTAGAATTATTGGGTGACCAAACGAAAAAAATATATTTTGAAGCATCAGGAAAAGGGTAATCCCTCTCCTTTGGGTCCCCTGAAAAAGAGTAGTTTCCAAGAAAATTATTTCCTGAAATATTTCGTCTAATAAAACAGAAGTATAGGGAACCTGAAGAAAATTAGGATCTTGTAATATCAAACAGTTCGTGGTAACAAACTGTAAGTAAGGAGCAACCCGGCTCAATAGTAACCAAAACTCTAAAAATGAAAATCAAAAGTAAAAAATCAAAACCTTGCACCAAACTCCTAATAAGGGGCTATCATCTAGTCCAATGTAGTACTGTAAGTAATCTAGCAGTTCAATCCACGGAAAGGTCCAGAAATTATGTCTTTGAGGATGACAACCCCCCCCCCCTGCTCCAGGGAAAGGATTGTAATTTATGCCCTGGGGGCACATAAGGTTTTTTTTTATAGAAAGCGTTGTCCAGTCCACTGAAAAGTACTGTAGCTAACACTTAAGCGCAATATGATATCCAAACAAAATAGGAAAGTGAATAGTATGAGATTTGTGAAATAGTGTTTAGAAAAAAGCATCAAAACATGGATTTGTGTTGTTTTTTGTTCTTCGTTTTATGAAGAAAAAAAAGCAATACTATGGAAGATGAAATTAATAAGAAATGTCAGAGTTGTCATGAAAAATATTAAGTTGGATATTTACATCAAGGATATTTACATTTTACATGGTACCATGTACCATGTACCATTTTATTTTTATACCATGGAGGTAAAAAAAAAATTAATAACGTAATGAACAAAAATACGCAGCGTTAAGTACCATGTATGATCTCTAGAATCTGGTGACGTGTGACTTGTAAAACTTGTAAAAGGATTGTTTTCTGTTTTTTTTTTTTTTCATAAAGCTTTGACACTGCAATTTTTGAAATTGCAATACTGTTTTGAATAAAATATATTATGTTTATATAGTGTATGTTTCATTTTCAGGGATTTGGATCTAAAATGATGACAAGACTTGGCTACGTTATGGGCTCAGGTTTGGGAAAAAGTGGAGAAGGACGAACAGAACCTGTTGAAGCCATTGTCTTTCCACCTGGAAGATCTTTAGGTTGGTTATATATATATATATATATATATATATATATATATATATATATATATATATATATATATATATATATATATATATATATATATATATATATATATATATATATATATATATATATATATATATATATATATATATATATATATATATATATATATATATATATATATATATATATATATATATATATATATATATATATATATATATATATATATATATATATATATATATATATATATATATATGTGTGTGTGTGTATATATATATATATATATATATATATATATATATATATATATATATATATATACATATATATATATATCGGCGGTGTAAGACTATAAAAATTTTGCGCAATTAGGAAGTTTCTGCTAAGATTGTGAAGATTAGAGTTTGCCTTGTCTAATCCATGTATAAGACCATTAGAAGGGACCACCCCATTCTATCTTTCTGAACCAATAGGAATACTGAGCCTGTAATGGGTATTGTTTCTATGCTAAGAGGAATAAGGAAACTAAAACGGTGTTTAATTTGGTGTGAGTAGCACCATTCTCCTTATTTTAAAAAAAGTCCTAAAATGAAGTACTCTCATTGACTTTACTTGGCAATCAAGTCATGCCACTATACCTATGAAGACAGGGGTTTACTATAGTCAACATTTTAATACTTGTTGATGGCTCGAGGTTAATGCTTTTCAACCATTTATGCATTTTTGGCCTCTTTATTCTGATATCACTGTGATTAAGACGCCATCTGTAAATCTTTGTTGATTAATGTTTCAGTGGAAGTTTTGCATTGCACCATAGAATAAAGCTTTTAAGGGAATCCTCATCCGAAGAAAAACCGAAACAATAAAAGAAATAGCTTTTGTTCTCTGCTTCTCTGGCTTTTAATGTTTGTAAAATTGCGCGTAAATAAAATGATGATACTACTACTACTTTCAACTCATAGCAGCACCAAGCCGCCTGAGGCCAACACAACTACGCACGCTCCTCATCCATCATATTCTGTTCAAATTTCACTTAAATCATTATTTATGTCCTCCCCCCGCCCCAACTGAGGACGACCTACTTTCCGTTTAGCAATAGACGGTCGGCCGAAAAGGACAATCTTCGGCAATCTGTCATCCTTCATCCGCAGAACGTGCCCTAGGCACCTTAACCTTTCTCTCATTATGATCCTAGAAAATGGGATTGAACTGGACCATAGTTTTCGTACAGCCTACTGTTTGAAATACGGTCAGTCAGCCGGGTACCCTGGGGAAAAAAAATGCAGTAAATTACATAACCATTTATTTTTACACTATAATTAAAAAAAAAAAACAGTAGAAAACGCTGAATATGAAAAATTTAAAGTCAATGCCCCTTGAGAAGCAGAGACGCTGCCGCTACTTAACCAGCAGAGTAAGTGGGATATTGTGTTCCTTTTTATCTGTTTTACTAGACAGTCATTAAGTCCACTTTAGCATCTCACTATTGTCAGGTGTTTATTTCGTTTTTTAATGACATAGGCTGCGAAATGTTAAAGAAAAACTTGCATCGCCTGAATGAACTTTGTCTTGTCTGTCTCAATGCCTTCGGGGAAGAAGGTATGGGACCAGTTTTCGATTTAATAAACCCTTGACTTGTTGCGAAGTGGCCGAAAATAAAATATGCATGGAACATGGATGCACCCGGAAGACCCACGTTTTTGTAGGGAGGAGGGGATTACTGACTTACATAAATCTGTTAAAAAAGGTATTTAATCACAACAATTACTCAAATACGATTATAAAACACCAAATCGTTTTTTAACATTTATTTTTCCAAGTATCAAAATAAACAATTAAGTATAACAATTAACAACTAACAATTAAGTATAACAATTAAGTTGCAAGTAAAATAAACAATTATTTTGCCAAGTATCAAAATAAACAATTAAGTTTGCTGAAATGTTGTTTTTTATAGTATTTAGGAAACTTTTGAATATTAGATAGCTAATAGAAGGAAGGTGTTCTAGTCTACTAACACACACTGTCTCTGCATGTTAATCCCCTGCATGCCAGTGTTCTTAGCAGCATACAGAATATCTTTAGTTTGTCAATAGCTGTAGAAACCACCTTATTTTGTTGAAAATCTAAGTCTTTTTTACAAAAAAAGAAAAATTCACGAAAACAGCAATACACCGAAACTTTTTTCTCAAAATAGTAAAGCCACGCTTTCAGGCTCAGCGGGTTCGAACACGGGCTGTTTTCGTCTAGTTTCGAGTTTTTTGTCTAGTTTCAGCGGGTTCGAAGTTTCAAACCCGTGTTTGATGCACTAGATGCACTGATGCACAACGCTTGTTGCATTAGACGAGAACAACCTGTGTTCGAACCCGCTGAGCCGTGAACAACCTATCTTCGAACACGGGTTGTTCTCGTCTAATGCATCAAGCGTTTTCACAAAGCGGGTTCTCGAGGAAAACACGGGGTTGAAACTTCGAACCCGCTGAAACTAGCCAAAACTAGACGAAAAACTAGAAATTTGAAACTAGATGAGAACAACCCGTGTTCGAACCCACTTAGCCTGAAAACGTGGCTTAAAATATTCCAATAACCAAAAAGACAAAAAAATGTTAAAAAGCAAAATTGCCTTGTAATAATTTAATCTTGTCTTTGTTTTTATATAACATTAAATACGATAATGCATATTATTTGATCGTTTGATTGGCCTTCAGTTCATTTAGAGATGATCCAATTTGTTGTTTCCTGTTTCTTTATTTTCTCATTGTCTTTTTCAGATCGTTGTATGGAAATAAAAGAGAAAGCAAAGGGGAGATGCCTACTAAGTGTAGAACAGCGACTGAAGCGACAAAAAATAAAAGCAGAAAGACAAGACAAACAGTTTATTGATGAACAAACTGCACAGGAAAACCATTTTCAATCCCTTTTTGACGTTTTAAACGCAAGAATGAGTTCTGGAATTCAAGGTTGGCCATTTTTGTATTTTTAACCATGGTAAAGAACAAATTACGGTGTTAAAACTGGTGCTAGTAACGAAAAGAAAATCACTATTGCTATCTAGCTATTTTTTCTTATTTTGAAAAAAGAGAAATTTTGAATTTTTTCAAAAATATTTTTTCTTCTAAAACTTAATTTTTGTAGAAGTTTATTTTCTTTAGTCTGTAGAGCATAAGAACCTGAGAGAGGACACCCAAATTGGCCAACAAAACTTGAGATGTATATATATATATATATATATATATATATATATATATATATATATATATATATATATATATATATATATATATATATATATATATATATATATATATTTAACTAGCCTAGTTTTAAAAGCAAATAATCTGTATCCCCTCAAAAAAATTTAAGGTTGAATCCAAAGAAACTAGAAACTTATGCCTTTAATTGAAAGCCAAATTTTCAAATTTAAATTCAACCTTGTATTGACTATGATAAATTCTTAAACCACATTGGCCTGACATCACATAAAGAAAGAAAAACTAAAAAAATTGGTTTTTTTATAGGCAAAATGAAGATACTGAAAAAACGAAGCGAATATTTCGAGAGGACAAACGCCTCTCTTCTTCAGCGCGAAGAGAGGCGTCCTCTCTTCGCCCTCTCGAAATATTCGCTTCGTTTTTTCAGTATCTTCATTTGGCCTATAAAAACCCCATTTTTGCTCGTTTTTCTTTCTTTATGTGTATTGACTATCTGATTCCCATGGGTAACGACGCACCGTCAGTGACGCTAGTAGCTTTTAATTTCTATTAAAACTTTTTTCTATTTTAATTTCTGTTTTTGTTTACTCTTTGTTGCCTACCCTAAGCTGTTGCATATTTGTATTTTCGGGTACTTTAAAATATAGGAAAGAATAAAGATTGCAGAGTTCTATTACCATTAGGCTTACTATTTTAAAGGCAAATAAGGTACTTAGCTTGCAAAGATCTCCCCAAATTAACTTATTCCTACGTTACTGTTTTTTCACGTAATCACTTTCTTCATATTTTTTTTTTGCTTATTTGATGGCATTATATATATTTGAATTATTCCGCTGTGTAATATACTCCGGACAAGATAAAGCCTAAGGAGGGTTATGTGTATTTTCTTAATACACCCTTAGTTAGTCTAAAAAAAAAAAAAAAAAAAAATCCAATCTACTTCATGAGGCCAGGATTTTAATCTAAAATAGTTCCAGAATACCAAAAAAAAGTAGATACTAATTGTCAGCCGTATTCCAACAGATAACCCTTATCAAAGTTTTCTAAATATCCTACTTTTGCTCAAGTCTTCAGAATCTAGACTGTCAGTGCTACTAATATTTTTTAACACTAGGTGATCACGAAGACCCTTGAAACCTCCGAAAGACTGGAGTGTAATTCACGTTTTTATTTTTAATAACCCTCTTTACTTGTTTTTGATAGGTTTTTGGAAAACATTTTTTAGAATTAAGGACTGTGTTAGGGTGGTACGGTGCCTTAAAGGATGACCTATCTTGTTCAGAGTAAACTTTTGCAAATCATATCAAACTATTTAGAATTGATTTGGTTCTCTTTCCATAACTTGTACAGCTTGGATGAGAGATCTGAATACATGACGGGAAATCAAAAGCCAAAACTTTCTTCCGCAGGGATTTTAGAAAAATCGTAGACTTCCTTTTGTGCTGGAGATAGAGATGTTCAGTTTTAATTAGACATACATCATCAGAAAGTGTGAATTTTGTTCTTTCGACTATATAGAGCATAATTTTCTTTTTTAATTCCAGGAAAGGGCAGTCCCAAAAATGTTCTAGGATACCTACTCGGGGGGAGGGGGGTGTTCAATAAATATACCTGTACGTATAAAGCTATAGCCCAAGAAAGGGTCCCTCTAGGAGCAATCTGAGTTGGGAGAAAGAAGTTCTCTTGCTAGCTCCGGCTCAGCAAACCAAGTACCGCTAAGTGCTGATGGTGAGCGAGTGCTTGGTGACTCTTTTCTCTATTTTGAAGAACGATTGTTGTCCGCCCAAGTCGGTCGTAAGCTTGTGGGTGGGGTTGTCAGGAAGAGAGAACACAGTGGCAGAGCTCTATCGAAAAATAAGACGCCCAGAGAGGGTTTGTCGTTTGCTATATCTATTTTTCTCTTGTATAGAGGCAATGGGAACAGTGTGACCTGGGCCTTGACTCATTTCTTAGTCTTCTTATTACAATAAGAATAATAACATGCCGGAAACAGGTACATGACCTTATTTATGAACGAAGAGCTTGGTCCGAAGGGAGAAAGTATCCAAGGACACTACTTAAGTTCCGAGGTAAGGACGACTTGACTAGGTTCCTTGGTCATGCTACAATCTCCTTCGTTAATGTGTTAATGTGGACCCATTTCTATGATGGAAATTGACAAAACTCCTTCTGCCATCTAGTCTGCGTGAGAGTTTAGAAAACAAGTAAGTAAATAACTTACTATTCTGATTTTCTTTTTAGGTTCGACTCAGAAAAAAGAAAAAGATTCAACCACCAGTAAAGAGCTAAAAAAGGAATCGAGCAAAAATCTAAATTTAAAGAATTTCCAAATTTGTGAAAATATTCGGAAATGTGACAGTGAACTCAAGAGGCTACGAGAATCTCGATTGCGTCATTTAGCAAGAAATGATAAATTAGCCTCTGAAATGATTCAGAAGCAAATTGACGCTAAAGAAAATGAGTTGGAACAGCTGAAGCGATCAGAAAAAGCTGTAAGTCGTGAACAGGATTCCAGGAACCTTCAGAAGAAGTTGCAAATATTTTAAGGATACAAGTGCAAACGCAAAGTTAATTTTATATACTTACAACTAATTTCAATGGCATCAATTATTGTTTTATTACTATGTAAAATTCTAGGAAATGAGATTTATGCCTTCTGTAGAAGGTGTACACTGCTTTGTGTCGTTTCAGCCCCTTTTCATTTGACCTTTTAGGGACAGAGCGGAAAGCAAATCAACCAATGAAAGCACAAGAAAATGATTTTAACAAAAACTACTTTTCATTGGTTGATTTGCTGCCCGATTTCCTGTAAAATACCCCTAAAAATGGATTTTAGCCACGGTTTCATTTGGCTTATATGCCTGAGGTCCATGCGTATTAAACTATTTGTTAACCCTGAAACTAGCTTAAAATTGAAAACTAATTACGTTGATAAAGTTATCAATTCATAATCTAAGCAGTTGGGACAAGGCCGTATCCAGGGGGTTTGAACTCTTCCCAAAATGTTTGTCCAAATCGTAAAAACGTAACAAAAATGAATATGAATAATTTTTTTGTACCCCCCCCCCCCAAAAAAAAAATTTTTTTTTGTACCCCCCCCCCCCTCACACATACACCGAAAAAAATTCTTTTGCTTCTCCTCCCCCCCCCCCCCAAAAAAAAATCCTGAGTATGGCCCTGAGTTGGGATGATAAGAAAACATTTGAAACATATACCTCAATCTACAGCCATGCGTCTTTTGATAGCAGCGAGTGTCAAGCTAAAAAAAGAAACATATTTGCAAAAAAAGGTAAAAATAAACAGCTTAAGAAGATATACCTTTCCTTTGAAGGCAAAGTTACCTTTGGGAATCAGCAGGTTTTTAATGTTTGAATTCTCAAAGATGACAAGCTTTATCAAATTAAACTACTTTTTTCTGCTTGTTTATATTCATGGTCAAACATGTCAACACTGACGACAATGTCAAGCTGCTCTAAAAACTTTCCAATTTTTAAATAATCGAAAGAAAAATATTTTAAAATAACGGTTTTCAGGCTTGAATAAACCTATGACGGATTAAAGAGGGCAATTTTTGTTGAGGGGGGGGGGGGGTTAAGTCACGAACAAGGTCCTAATAACTCGTCATGTGTTTGTACTGTTGTTTGCAATGTTATTACTTTTTATACTTTTGGTTGTAAGTAAAATTTGTCGTGAAGGACTACTAAATGATTTGAAAATAAATCTGCTATAATAGATATGATTCTCAATAAAATTACATTGTTGGTGGATAAAATTTGAGAGCAACCGCTTATATTTCGTTACGAATTAAGTTTTTATGGCTTAATTTAGGCTCGGATAAGAGTCGCATTGTGCTTTAGCGCACAGATTTAACGTCATTTGATGAAAAACTACATTTTCGTCAATTCTTTCATGATAATATGATTCTTTTTTAATAAAAGTAACGAGATGTGACGTCAAGGAGCGATTTGACAGCTAATGCTTACTGGAATTGATAGTCTATATTGTTTGAACCTTTAATGTAGTTTTTTTAACGAAAAATTATTTGACTACATTTGACCATAATTTAATATATAGCTACCAGCCTATGTCGAATTTATCCGTGGTCTTTGATACTAAGTATTGCATAGTTTATCCGCAAAGTAAGAAATTTTGTTACTAAGTTACTGTAGTAGTTAATACTAGTTACCAATTAACTAATTTTCTACTAATCATCAAATTACTTATCTGAATAAGTAACAACTATTATGGTATTTTAAAAGTTAAAAATTTATGCATATTTAGAAATGTGTTTTGTATTAAAAATCCTGATTTATAGAAATTTTTCAACATTTACGTCTCCCAAAATTTACTATTTGGCTATTTTTTGAGGAGTAGGTGCTTTTATATTTTTGGAGGAGTTGACAAGAAGTTCTGTAGTTTCTCATTTATAAGATGCTTTTGGTTTGTAATTTTGTTCATCTTTATACTTTAAGAAGAAAAAATACCTTCCTCGACATTTTACAGTATGTATTATTTTAAGCCTTTGTAAATTAAGCATAATTACAATTAACAATACAAATAATTTCTAGCGTACTGTTTAAATGTGCTGTGTTTAGAGGTAAAAAAGCTGGTTTGCATGTGGGTTTAAATTTGTTGTCGATTTGTCAGTATTTTTGTGACTGCTATATTTATTAAAAATTGTTAAATTCAGTTGCGTTCTACTTCTACAAGAAGACTATTTGGATTAGAGGTCAATGTATAGTCCAACTCCCCAAGGCTGGTCCAAAGGACCTTCCAGGAATTATTGCCTGCCAATAATTCTTTTCTTTACTGCTGCTACTAAATGATAGTTTCATCCTTCACCCTATAGCTAGTAGCAAAGTATAGGTGAGAAAAAAAATAATCTTAATCTTAGACTGAATTACCTGTCACCTATACACATCCCTGGACACAGATGGGGGGGGGGGTATTCTCATATATCAGTACCAAGGCTTGTTGAAAGGATCCCTCCTCCCTCTTTTGGAAAATGTTCATTGCAAATTAGATTTTTCTGTGTTTTGAAATCCCAATCAAGAAAAATTCATCTGATTCTCTCCTATCCCATTCAGAGTCAGAACGATGTAAACATCGTAAACACCGTTATTTATTTGAACGTAATTTGATTTGAGGGTAATATAAGAAACTTAAACTTTTTCCAAGATCCTCAAATGCAGAATAAAATATCAAGACATTGGGGAAAATAACATGAGGGGGCAATCCTGTCCTGTCTCACACCAAAATATCCGCCACTCAGCAGACAACTCGATCTTCTCTGTCTGGTAAGGCTTTTCTTCTGTGGTGCGTCATATTAAACCTAGCCGGATTCCATTATACCAGAAATGAGTATTTACGGCTCCTGTGGAACACTTTCAAAAGCCTATGAGGGGCTCTTAAGTTTGACTCTAAAGTTAGGCCTATCTGGGCTTGTGATATGATTATTCGGAAATAATTCTTATTTTATCCTACCCAAGCCCATTTTTCTTTGTTAAAGTTGTCATTAATGTGGACATTGTTATAAACCAAATAATAGTAATGCAGTCACCATCATAAGATTGCTTTTAGCGCGTGATATGAATCGTCCGTCCTTTCTGATACGTGGGCGTTCCTAACATGGGCACCCATAAGCTGAATCTTAGGGGGGGGGGGCTTACCTGGTCAATTTGGCACTTCCAATGCTGTATAATAGAAATCTCAAAATATATTAAAATACAAGGCAGCATCGTTAAGCCCGGGGGAGGATGGAGCCCTCTCATATGGGCACCAATGGCTCCGAAAGATGGAGTAGAATCTATTAGATGTTGAGGCATTGTCTACTGATTCTTTTGGGCACCTGTCTGACTGACCGTATTTTAAGCTGTATGTAGATTGTGGTTCAACCCGGTTTCTAGGGCAATAATCATAGGCAGCGCACTAGCGTTGCCTAAGTAAAGAACGATGTGGGCACAAGTGTGTTTTTTTTCTCCATACCCGGGCACTTCGTATCGAAGGAGTTGTCGTAGAAACTCCGAAATGGGCTCATTTGATTGGAAATTGGAGTGGCTAGTGCCCTTTTTAATAGTCAAAAGTGATTGGAGGGCAACTAGCCCTCCCCCCCCTACGCCCATCATTCCCCCAAACACATCCAATCCAAATTTTGAGATAGCCATTTTGTACGGCGTAGTTGATTTCCAGATAGAAAATATCTTTTTGAGGAGGACACTCCCCCCACAACCCTCGGGGCAAGGGTTTTAAGTTATGCCCTGAGGGCATATAAGAACAATGTTGGCACAATGTACCGTTTATTATTTTTTTTTACTTTAGAGCAGGGCACTTCATATGCAAGGGGTCGTCGCAGAGACTTCAAAAGGGGTTCATTCGATTGGAAATCGAGAGTTCTAGGGCCCTTTTTAATAGTCGAAAGTGATTGGAGGACAACTAGCCTCCCCCCCCACGCCCATCATTCCCCCACACACATTCAATCAAAATTTCGAGATAGCCATTTTGTTCTGCGTAGCTGATTTCCAGATAGAAGATGTGTGTTTTGAAATGGACACTACCCCACGAGCCTCAGGGCAAAGGTTTTACGTTATGCTATGGGGGTATATAAGGCTTTTATAGAAGGCGTTGTCATAGAAACTTCAAAACAGGCTCATTCAATTGGAAATTTGAAGGGATAGTGCCCTTTTTAATATTCGAAAATGATCGGAGGGTAACTAGCCCGTTTGAAGCTATTATTGACAAACACTAAGCAATCGCTAGAACCAAGCTCAGCTGGCTTAGACACTATTATTGGTTACCTTCAAAAAGGTATACATAAGAAGGCACAAGGTTAGCTTCTTTTATGCACTACTACTCACTTTTTTTATGCATTACTACTCACATAGCTGCTACTTCCATATATCTTCTAATAAATTTACTACCCACATAAAACATACATACGAAGGCGCTAGGCTCACTTCTTGTATGCACTACTGCTCATTAATAACTCATGTCTTCCTCTTACACCAACTCTGCGTTAGGTTGAGCCTTTTAGGTGGCCTGATAGCTCTTCCAATTCGTGTTTTGGTTGGTTCAGGAATACCATTATCCATAGCACAGGTCCTGGCGCTAGCTGTTACATTTGTTGCTACTGGTGCTAAAAGCGTTTGGGATAAGGGGGAGCTGCACCATTTGTGATGTGATTCTCCTGGAGACATGGAATCTGTTCCAGCAAGCTTAATGTGAGATTTGTTTTGCGGCAAAGCTGACCTGGGTGCGCATTGGTGATTATCAGGACTATATTGTGAACAACCAGAAATGTGTTTTCTGTTCCTTCTAATCACTGAACCCTCTTCTGTTTTCACTGTTTATGATCTTGGTTGCTCTGAATGGGCAACTACCGTTGCTGGATTCCAAACACCTTGCTGGGAGGTTTGAACACAGACACTATCCCCTACTTCAAGAGGGGCTAAAGCTTTAGCTGATTTATCGTAATAATGCTTCTCTTTCGACTTCTAACAAATACTTCGACTGGTACTATTTTCTTTTGTAGATGATTGACTGTGCATGGTAGGGTTGATCGCAACTGCCGACTCATAAGAAGTTGTGCTGGTGAAGCAATGCCATCTACAGGTATATTTCTATACTCTAGTAATCCCAGGTAGGGGCCATCACCATTTTCTGATGCCTTTGCCATTAGGTTCTTAGCAGTCTGGACTGATTTCTCAATACGGCCAAATGACTGTGGGTTTGGAGTCGATGGTCATGAATCACTAAGGTTTTGCAAATCTTTGTAATTCTGCTTAGGAGTACTCAGGGCCATTATCTGATATGAATGTCACAGGTATTCCATATCTAGCAAAATGAGTTTTCAATTTGGTAATTACTGTATTTGAAGTTAAGCTACTCAACTTGTCGTCTTCAAAAAAGCGGCTATGATAATCTGAAGTGATCAAGAAATCCACTCCATTCCACTTGAAAAGGTCAGATGCACCCTTCTGCCAAGGGAGAGGCGGGATAGAATGGTTGATTAAAGGCTCATTCTGATTTGAAGGCATATTCTTAGCACAGGTTCTACATTTCCTAACATACTCCTCAATGTCGATGCTAAGACCTGGCCATTATGCTAACTGGCGGGCCCGTTGCTGCGTTTTTTCTACACCAAGATGGGCTGCATGCAATTGTTTTAAGATTTCAGGTTGTAACGTTTGGAGCATTACCATTCTGTCCGCTTTAAAGATGAGGCCATTTTCAGCCGAAAGCTCATGCTGAATGCTCCAATAATTGACGATGCTTGATTGGCACATTTTCCTGCAGCTTGGCCATCCAGACTCTATGGTCTTGAGAACAGAGTTCAACTGGGAGTCTTCATAGGTTTCAAGTTTGATGTCTGCCAATTTGCTGTCACTCACTGGCATGTGCTTGATGATGTGATGTACATATACACATATTTCCTCTGCAGTTTGTCATCAGTATCAGGTAAGTGCAGACTGGAGAAGGCATCAGCAACAGGAATTTCTGATCCGGGACAAAATTGTAATTGGAGATCATAAGGCTGAAGCTGCAATATGAAGCTGCAATTTGAGAATTCGAGGTGGAGCCTTGTCGATTGGATTGACAACAATAGTCTCCAGTCGACAATGATCAGTAATGACGCTTGCACATGTTCCGTACAAGTAATGGTGAAAATGCTTGTAGCCATAGAGCATAAAGGCTCTTTTTCAAGTTCTGAATATTTCTGTTCAGTCTTACTCAGTGCCCAAGATGCATAGGCCACAACTTCGCCACTACAGCAAAAATAAACTCCCAAGCCATGGCCAGAGGCATCAACTTTCAATTCTACGTTTTTACTGGTATAGCCAAAGAATGATGTGTTTGAGACAATGGAAGATTTAAGTTCAGATAAAACTTTATCATGCTCTTTGCCCCAACTGAATGTGTCTTGTTTGGCAACTTCATGTAGGGTCTTGTTTTGAGTGGACAAGTTTGGTATGTACTTTTCCAGGTAATTCAGCATTCCTAAGAGGATGAGGAGCTCTTCTCGGGTCTGAGGACTGGGCATTTGATTGATAGCTTTTATTTTCTCTGGATCAGGCTTCATGCCTTCTGCTCCAATAATATGTCCAAAGTAACAGACATTGCTAACACGAAACTAGCATTTTTCCTTATTAAGCCTTACTGCCTTCTACAGTGCTCGACCTAGGAGGGCTTTCAGTCGCTCATCATGCTCCTCCTTGGTTCCCCCAAATACCAGGATGTCATCAATAACTATGAATCCATTTAGCCCTTCAAACGTTTCTTCAATTCTCATTTGAAACTCATCTTGGGCTGAAATTATGCCAAATGGCATTCTCAGAAACCAATACCATCCATATATGGTGCTGAATGTCATCATGTAAGATGCACTTTCAGACAGTGCAAGTGACCAATACTCAGATCGTGCATCCAGTTTGCTAAAGACAGTAGCACCATGCAGTTTTGATGTTACATCTTCTATTGTTGGTATAGGGTAATAGGGCCGCCTTATGCATTTGTTCAAGTCTACTGGATCTATGAATAATCGAACACTTCCATCTTTTTTCTCTACCATTACCATTGAATTGACCCTTTCAGTGGGTTCAGTAACGTTCTTGATTATACCATCTCTCTCCATGCGTGTCAGCTGCTGCAGCAGTTTCCTTTTCAGTGCTTCAGGGACTCTTTGGGCAGGATATGCAGTAGGAACAGAACCTTCCTTCAGATGTATGCTGCATTCACCCTCCAGACAACCAATACCATCAAAGACAGTTTGTACTGAAGTTTTACATTAGTTTTTACAATAGTTTTACTGGCTAATGTTGAAGTAAATCAATAAATTTGGCTAGAGGTTATTTTTACAAGCTAATGTTGAGTTATATTAAATAAGAAAACCAAAAAGTATTCTGTATAACTTTGTTCATACTTCGCTATAATAATTTGATGTTAAAAAGTCATAAGGAAGACTATACCATTTTACATGCTTAAAGGAAACATAATATTTTCAATTAATTTCATTTTTATGTTCCTGGCCTCCCCCAGGCCATTCAGCGTGTCCCCAGGTGCGATTGGGGAACGCTCTACAGATATGTAGGGTACCTCCATAGGAGGCACGGATCAAGGGGAGACCTTGTCCCTGGGGGTCCATAATAGAAATTGGGGCACCCTCGCCTGGGGTTATAAATACAGGAGAATGAGGAAGAAGGCCCCTCAAATGTACACTCAAAAGGGCCCACTGGTTTGTCCACAAGTCCCATGAGTTGCAAACCTTCTCCCAGTAATGGGTTAAATTGCATGGTGATGCAGAACACCATCGCGGGAGGATCCTCTATAGGAGGACAACTGCGGCAGGGCGTAAGATCCAGATCTATGGACAACGGCCTCTGCAAAGGCTGCCTCAACCTTTTCGGGGTACCTGCAAGACTGGGGACCTTGCGGTCAATTCTATTCCCAATTGAGGAGTGGCACCCCTCGAGGAAATTATAGCCTATTAAACGACACAGCATTTGCACGGGATTCTGACCAATGGACAATTCTTCTGGGCTTGGTATGTTTTGAAGGGCGTCTTCGGGCTGAAAAACCTCTTCCTAGCTAATTTATCTGTTATGGGTTGCCTCCCCGTAGTAGCATAATATTTGTAGGCATGAATATATAACGAGTCGGAGGTAATAGGCTTGAGACTGTCGGTGCAGGATTTCGACTCTTGTTGATAGAAGAGCATCGCCAAGTGCTGAATACCATGTCGTGACCAAGATGCGTCCAGGATTACACAATGCCTCCATTTAACTGGAGGTCCCAGGGACTTCTTGCTGCCCGGTTCTAAGCCGGCTTAAGCACTTCGGTGTAGACTTGAGAAGATATGTGATCCTCTTCCTGCACTGGTATCCGGGATCATTGCTTTTCCTGAGGCGAAAATAATTTCAATGATTTAAAGAACATGAAAATTGGAACTTGGAATGTTACGACACTAAAATATGACTGTCGTACTGATATTTTGACTGACGAATTCAGACGATTCGGACTGGATTTATTAGGAATTTCTGAAACTCATATCCCAGGGGTAGGAAGCATGAAATTAGGTGATATAGAATTTGTTTACTCAAGCAGGAAGGATGGGGTACATAGAAAGGGAGCAGGGCTCATGATGAATAAACAAGCTGCTAAGTCTTTTTTAGGCTGGGAAGGTATTAATAATAGAATACTAATTGCTCATTTTATGACTAGAAAGTTCAGGGTATCAGTTATAGTAGCATACGCCCCTGTAGAACCGACTGACGGAGATACTAGTGACACAGATGAGTTTTACTTACAGTTACAGGAGCAAATAGACAGGGTCCCAGGTAGAAATATGATCTTATTACTGGGAGATTTTAACGCCCAGGTTAGTAGAAATAGGGATAGATGGTATCCCAGCCTAGGTAAATTTGGTATAGGAAAAGAAAACAGTAATGGATACAGACTTTTGTAATTTTGTAGGTATAACAATCTAGTTATAACCAATACGGTGTTTGGTCATGAAATGGCTCATAAGTTACCATGGTATTCATCTGATGGTAAGACAGCCAACGTTGTGGATTATGTTACTGTAAACCAAAGACTGGCAGGATCAATACAGGATACTAAGGTATATAGGAGTGCCGTTATTGATGTTAAAAGTAAAGATCACCATCTAGTAGTGCCTAAGGTTAACTTAAAGCTGAAATATCGAAAGGGTAACTACCTCCCGGGATGTTATGATGTTGGTAGACTCCAGGATGAGAATTTGAGAGAAATTTTCAAAGAACAGTTGAATACAAAACTTGAGAGTTTAAAATTTGATAATGTGGAAGATGGTTGGAATAATTTTAGAAAAATAATTTGTGAAGTTGCTGAAGGTGTATTAGGGAAGAAAGCTAGAACTGGAGCTAAGAATATTAGTGAAAATGCTTTATGTTTAATAGAAAGGAGAAAGAACCTGTACAAGAATTATCTGAGTGATAGATCGTATGAAAACAAAACAAATGTAAAGAAAGTGGAGAAACCATTAAAATATGAACTAAGGAGGTGTGAAGTGGAGGCCATGGACAAAATTACCGAGGATCTGGAAGATGCAGCTAGACGGCATAATAGTAAAATAATGTACTGGCATGTTAAAAAATTGAGAGGGAGTAGTCAATCCGGACTCGGCCCAGTTAAAGATAGGAATGGGGTCGCAATTAGCGATAAGGAAAAAACTAAAGAGGGATGGGCCGAACATTTTGAGAATTTGCTTAACCGAGATAGAGTTGCAGGAAAAAACTTAGAGGAAAATGAAAAAGTTTGTGATACCTTGGATGTGAAGGAAGATTTGTTTTGGGAGGAGGAATTAGCAACAGTACTAAAAGGATTAAAAAATAATAAGGCTCCAGGTGCTGATAGGGTGTTAAATGAGTTTCTTAAATATTGTGGCTCTGAGGTTAGAAATAGTTACTGAAGATTATGAATATGATTTTTGAAAAAGGGGAAGTACCTAACGATTTTAGGAAAACTTTAATTAAGCCCCTTTATAAGAAAGGTGATAAAACTGAGTGTGGTAATTATCGAGGGATTAGTCTGGTCTCTGTAGGTAGTAAATTACTTAGTAATATGATACTTTTTAGACTGAGAGATGCCGTAGACTAAGTTTTAAGAGAAGAACAGTGCGGTTTTAGAAAAGGTAGAGGATGTGTCGACCAAATTTCACTCTTAGGCTAATAATTGAGAAGTGCCTGAGTTTTAAAACAACTTTGGTCTTCAGTTTTATAGATTATGAGCAAGCGTTCGATTCTGTTGATAGAAGGGCTTTAGTAAGTTTTATCCTTGTGTGGTATACCAGACAAATACATTAAAGTGATTAGTGCTATGTACGAGAATAACACTGCTGCGGTTAAGGTAAGAAATGACGTCAGCAGCTGGTTTTGTATTAAATCAGGAGTTAAGCACAATAAAGGCAATGGGAGACCACGGAATCAAATGGGTAGGAAACAGTCTCCTGGACTTAGATTATGCTGATGATTTAAGCATCCTAGATGAAAGTGTGAGCAAAATGAATGAAGTTTTAGAGGTTTTGCGAGTTCAGGGTGCTAGAATTGGTTGAAAATTAATGTTAGGAAGACTAAGTCACTAAGGCTAGGAATAAGTGAAGAAGAAAAGGTGACGTTGGGTAATGAAAAGATTGATCAGGTGGACAGCTTCATTTACCTTGGTAGTATTATTAGTAAAGGTGGTGGGCGGGTGTAAAAAGGGGCTTTGAATAGATTAGGGTGGAGGAGGAGCGTGCGTAGCTGCGTTAGCCTCAGGCGGTTTGGTGCTGCGGTGAGTTGTTAGTAGTAGTTGTACACAAGTGTTTGATTTGTGAGTCAACTATAGAAAGTGTTTGGATGGTGAGTCAACAATATAGAATTCTTGGGTCACAACTTTGCTATACTTATGGTTACTTGGTAAATCACAAACTCCAACAACTGGTATCTTGGAACCACAATAGTGGTAAGTAGACCCTGGCGCCGCGTCGATGAGGGAAAACCGGTGGCGGCGGGGCCAAAAACAGCGCGCCGTGCCGCCGGTAAGATGTCGGAGGCGCGCCGCCGATGCGATCAATGTTGACCGCAAACATTAATGTTTTCATCAGTCTTTCTCAAATCACAGCTTAAATTTACAACTGATTCGAGCCTATTCATGAGTTCAAAAATTCACAAGTCACTGGCTGGAAACTGGTCTTCTTCGTTATTCATCAAGAGAAGTAGAAATCTGGTAGAAACGAAATGGCTGTGGCGTTTCAGAACCCTTGCATAATACGAGTAGTTGAAGTATCTATTAGCTATGTATTCTTAACATAAATTCATGTTTTCATCAGTCTTTCTCAAATCACAGCTTAAATTTACAACAGATTCAAGCCTATTAATGAGCTCAAAAATTCAAAAGTTGCTGACTGGAAACTGGTCTTCTTCGTTATTCATCAAGAGAAGTAGAACTATGATAGAGCCGAAATGGCTTTGGCGTTTCAGAACCATTGCATAATACGAGGAGTTGAAGTCTCTATTAGCTATGTATTCTTAACATAAATAATTATCAAAACTAGTAGTTTTTTCCATCGAGCATTACTGCATACAAAACTTCAAACACCGTATCACAAAATTCGTCGGTTAATTGGGTAAAAACTTTGAATATAAATCTGAACTTAAAAGCTTAATTTTTTCCTACTACTCTTTTTCAGATCCTGCTTCTACACCTTTAAAAAGTCGAAATGTATGTACACTATATTGATTGTTTTTTTTTTGCTCTCCAGGATTACAGAGCAGCGTTCTTATTATAGAACCAGGCCCTTAATAACAATTTAAAAAAAATGGATTATAAAGTTTTTTTTGGAATCTTTAAGGATTATATGTAAGTTAGACTAA
>NW_028299824.1:0-2000 GCF_049724085.1 Artemia sp. Qi Xiang Cuo
TTTCTTATAATTTTGGACTTCCTTAAGAAAACTTAAAAATAGCATTTTCAATACCCAGAGTACTTGAAATCTTAACTTCAAAACCGTATACAATACTGAAAAAAATCAGTAAAGAGACGGGCAGATCTAACAGGCAAATGACGGCAGGAATAAAAAGCTCATGGACCCTTAAGGACAGTTATAATATTAAACCTGAAGCAGATTCTCTATTATCCCAGGAATTATCATCTACTGCTGATAGTGATTATCAGATTGAGGGGAATTTTTCACCGTCAAATAATGAAACTGCGAAAGCTAACTTGAAAACAAGCAGGGAAAAGAATACATTAGAAATGGGTTTCAGAAATGAAAAAAAAGAAATGATTGAAGTAGCTTCACTTAAAAAGACTTCCAAACACCAATCAAGAAGCTCTGACGGGAATCATAATTCAAAAGTTGCAAAGCAAGCGGAAGATGTACAGTTTGTGAAGACTGTTCAAAAAGACCGCATAGCCCCACTCAACTGGTGAGCCCCCAAAAAAGGGTAAGGAGACTGAATCTTCATGTTGAAGCTAACCAGTCTATAATTCCTACAACCCTTTGTCTTGGTTACGTTTTTAAAGGGCCCATAAGTTATTTGTATGACGAAGCACAGCAAGAGATCCATAATTTAAAAAGGTCTTTTGAAAGAGAGTTAAACTCTAATGAGACTGATATCATATAAATAGCTGAGAGCCTATAGTGTTGGAAATATACTGGTTTTCCCTTGAGGGACATAAATATGTGTTATAATTTCTATATATATCTTGACTAAATGATGACGACTTATACTTGGCTTAAAAATGGAATTGTTTCATACCTAGTGAATCTTGCAACTTCTAACTGTGCGTCGGCAAGAACTATCGATGGCTACTCTACTTTCAGCTTGACAAGTATTGATGCTTTAAATACTTACCCAGATAGGCCTAGAGAGAGTTTTAGTGATGTTTCGAATGATTGCAGTGTTCTGTTTGTTCCATTGTGTGTCAATATGTGTGATATAACGAATACGAAGTCCAAGAATCATTTCATTTCGGGAATATGTGATTTGAATATGTGAAAACTTTCTATCTTCTTGATAGCCAGAAGCCGTTAAACAACGCTCACGGAAGGCTAGTTCTTTCCAACCTAAGAAATCTGATGAAAGGAGTGGATAAACGCTAAATAGAACTTGAACTTGACTCGTGCAGAATAGCTCCACAAGTAGATTCTTCAAGCTAAGGGCTTTTTGTTGTCAAATATGCCCAAGACTACACAAATGAAATATCCTATTTGAGAAGCACAATGTCAATTGATCTTCCATCACCTCCTAAGTACAAGAGGTCAAAAGAAAGATCTACACTATCTAATAAATTCATAGATTTATATTACGATCATACTGAAATGGTAAATAAGAAAACTAATGAACAAATGAATAAATATAGAATAAAATTTGTGGTCCAGGTGCTTGGGTCTTTTATACTGCATGACGAAGGAGATACGTGTTAAAAATGTTAAAAAAGGAGATCAGAATATAAGTAGATCACCTTCGAGAATTGTCCAGTATTTATTTGGCTTGAAGGCGTAGGTCTGTAACGTATATACTTCTGTAATCCCTGTTTTGTAGCAATATGCAAACATACACAAACACTTAGTCAGACACACCAACACGGACATAGAGACAAACACAGTCCCACTCACAAAACAAAAAACTTTGAAAATACGTTTGGAATCACCAGAAACGCTTAAAAAGACAAACTAAACTACGAAACAGCAAGACTAAACATCCTAAATCATATGTTATAAACGAAAAACTTCTAAAACACACTTAGAATTAGCAACACAGCTAACACAGACAAGCTAAACTTCAAAAAAGCACAACTAGATATCATAAATCATGTGTTCAAACAAAAACTTACAGAAAAAGATTTGAAAAACAATAAAGCTAATACAGACATGCTAAACCAAGAAACAGAAGAACTAAATAACTTCTTCCAAAATAC
>NW_028299825.1:0-5000 GCF_049724085.1 Artemia sp. Qi Xiang Cuo
TTCAAAAACCCGTGAATGTATCCCTGAAACTGTGTACGTCAGAACAACTTGTCCTTCATAACACGTTATGCAAAGCTTCTATAGAATAACGTTGAAATTGCTATAGCTTCCATAGAATCCAGAAGGCCATGTGAGGGGGTACTCACTCTCTTTTAAAAGGTGTAATGCCCTGTAGAAATGTTTACCTATATGCATATGGATAGTCACTCTCTTTGAAAAACCATGCCAGACTATACCCATCAAACCATATTATACGCATCTAACCAGATTGTACCCACCAAACCAGACTATACCTACCAGAAACCTGTTTGGTACGGGGGCGTACGCAAAGTATAAGGTTGATTACTACTAGCGTATAAGAGACCCTACTGCAGAATTTTCAAGCACCTATCTACAAAAATGTGGAATTTTGCATTTTTTGCCAGAAGAAAGATCACGAATGCGTGTTTGTTTTTTTTTTCTTTTCTTTTCCCCAGGGGTAATCGTATCAACCCAGTGGTCCTAGAATATCATAGAGGGCTCATTGGAATAAAAATTAAAAGTTCTAGTGCCCTTTTTAAGTGACAAAAAAATGGAGGGTAACTAGGCCCAATCCCACGTTCATTTTTTTTCCAAAGTCACCCGATCAAAATTTTGAGATAGCCATTTTTTCAGCATTGGCGAAAATATGATAACTATGTCTTTTAGGATGACTTAGTCCCCCAAAGTCCCCGGGGGGAGGGCTGAAAGTTATGAACTTTACCCAATGTTAACATATAGTATTGGTTATTGGGAAGCATACAGACGTTTTCAGCGGGGATCTTTTCTGGTAGGTGGGGGGGGGGGGGGTCGGGGGTTATATGAGAGGATCTTTCCATGAAAGAAGCTTTCTTGGGGGAAGGGAAATTGCTATGAAGGGGTGCCGGATTTTCCATTATTATTAAAGAAAAAGATCAGAAATTAAATAAATACAAAAAGTTTTTTAACTGAAAGTAAGGAGCAACATCAAAACTTAAAACGAACAGAATATATTACGTGTACGATTGGGTTCACCCCCCAGTCAACACCTCGCTCTTTAAGCCAAAGATTTTTTAGTACTTTCATAAGAGCTATTTATTCTAATTAACGGCCTTTGTGATTAAGGGGTCATTTTTAAAGAATTGGAACAAAATTCGAACTTTGGCTTAAAGAGCAAGGTATTGACTAGGGAACGAACCCCCTAATATACGTATTAAAAATTTATGAATATAGAAGTTCGTTACGTAAGTTAATTCGTAAGTTACGTATATTTATTACTAATAAGAACGTTCGTAAATAAAATTAAACAAGTTTCAAGAAAGCCATTTAACCAAATAAAAGTAAAATTAATATGCAAATTTTGTTTTAATTATTCATGTACGGTTATCCAATATCAAAACCTGCATTAATTCAAAAACGTTCAAAAATTAAATATAAAAAAAACAAGTTTTTTTTTAACTGAAAGTAAGGAACGATGTTAAAACTTAAAACGAACAGAAATTATTCCATTTATGAAAGGGTCTGTCCCCTCCATAACGCCTTGCTCTTTACGCTAAAGTTTGACTTTAAAAACTTGTTTTTTTTATTTAATATACCTAGAGGATGACGCGAAAAAAAGATACCAAGTTAATAGCCTTCGACGCTTTCTTCAGACGAATATACGTAAAATTTTGAGTAGCAAAATTTGAATGTCAAAAGGGGGTGCTAGGGATTAAGCTTTTTAAGGTGGGATATGGCCCAAAATCGGTTGGGAACCACTGCTTTAGATGAAGGAAGTCACAAGGGAACGTGCATCCAGTCTATGGTGATGTGAGGGATGTCTTAAAAAAAGTCTAGGATTTTGGGGCATAAAAATGTGTCTGTAGACACATTTTTATGCCCCTCTCTTATGGAAATAGGGGAATCGAGCCACCCCTCTTTCCATACAGATTCAAGAACTCCTTACGCCCATAGGGTTTGATCTGCAGCTATGCAGAACCGTGTAACGCTAAACATTACTGCATAAGCAGATGATAATAACCGTTAGAATTTGTATTGACTGTATAACATGGTTGCAGCAGTAGATACAAACTGGCATAAGTATTTTTCAAGTAGCACTACATTTTCTTTTTGCAATTAAAGGATAGGTCTAGCGACAAATATTTCACAAGTAATATTGCGGTGAATTTAGTTACTTGTTAATCAGGTTCAGCTGATTGATCATTCTTAATTAAGAAAAAATTTTTGCGTATCTCTAAAAAGGATTTAAAACTACCCTAAGAGATTATATTAATTCGAAATAAAGATCGCCATTGAAATTGCTACTGCCATCAATTGAATTGCTATTGCCAAAAAAAATAACCAGAAGGTTTTCAGTTCCTCACCATGAACGACCGGGGAGATCATGTTTTGCATGGGTACCTACATGTTTTGCACCGGATCCTCGTCCTCATGGTCTAGAAATATAATATGTTTAGCTTATTTGCGGATGAAACCCACCAGGTTTTATTTCACCTATTTCGACTAATCAAACTGTTTAGCTGCTTGGCATGACTCATAAGTTTCAATTTAATATAAAATTGTCACATTTGCGTTTAATTCGTCAATAGTTCCAGTTAATCCTTCATGGTAAAATACACTTTAAGAGACGTACATTACTGCTACGTCTAAGCTTTGGTTCTTTTACGACGTAAGAGAAAAACTGCAGAAAATATATCCCAAAGAGGGATGAAGCCTTCCCAAAGTAATATCCTGCGTATGCCTAATCATAGTTTTCAGATTTTTAATTTCTAAAAGGTTACTGATTATCACAGTTCATATAATTATCCAGTAAGCTTATCGCAGATCATTTCTGGTCTTCGTTCTCGGTGCGAACAAAAAGCTCCTCGCACTTCTTTCTGCATTAGCGGGTTAGTCTGTTTCCGATTGTTTCCAACAAAGTGCATTATTCGTAATAGCGGGTTTCCACTTGTTTCCGATTAGATCACAGTCTGACTTGTCTACCCGTGAAAAGATCTGATGCCGCCTATGTTTCTATCTGCAAAAACGTTCTCTGGAGCACTCGCACCTTGGTCTGGGTTTTTATAATGGGTGAGATAGGGAAAGATCATACTGGATAATTATATGAACTGTGCTGATTATTCAGATCGCCATTGAAATTGCTATTGCCAAAAAAAATAACCAGAAGGTTTTCAGTTCCTCACCATAAACGACCGGCGAGATCATGTTTTGCATGGGTACCTACATGTTTTGCAAGTTTTGTACCGGATCCTCGTCCTCAGGGTCTAGAAATCTAACATGTTTAGCTTATTTGCGGATGAAACCCACCAGGTTTTATTTCACCTATTTCGACTAATCAAACTGTTTAGCTGCTTGGCATGACTCATAAGTTTCAATTTAATATAAAAGTGTCACATTTGCGTTTAATTCGTCAATAGTTTCAGCCAATCCTTCATGGTAAAATACACTTTAAGAGACGTACATTACTGCTACGTCTAAGCTTTGGTTCTTTTACGACGTAAGAGAAAAACTGCATAAAATATATCCCAAAGAGGGATGAAGCCTTCCCAAAGTAATATCCTGCGTATGCCTAATCATAGTTTTCATATTTTTAATTTCTAAAAGGTTACTGATTATTCAGATCGCTATTGAAATTGCTATTGCCAAAAAAAAAAATAACCAGAAGGTTTTCAGTTCCTCACCATGAACGGCCGGGGAGATCATATTTTGCATGGGTACCTACATGTTTTGCACCGGATCGTCGTCCTCATGGTCTAGAAACCTAACATGTTTAGCTTATTTGTGGTTGCAATAGTAGTAATCAACATTATACTTCTAAGGGGCCCCTGTACCAACAGGTTTCTGGTGGGTATAGTCTGGTTTGGTGGGTAAAGTCTGGTTTGGTGGGTACAGTCTGGTTTGGTTTTTCAAAGAGAGTGACTATCCCCATGCATATAGGAAAACATTTCTACAGGGCATTACACCTTTTCAAAGAGATTCAGAGCTCCCTCACAGTCCGGGCCAACCAGATATGTTTCTAGGCCAACCGGACATGGTCTTATACTTTGAGGACTTGTCTTTCACTTTGATGAAGGACAAGTTTTTTTGACGCAATATACCAGATTTCTAATTCAAGGTATATACATGTCTTTTTAGGGTAAAACCCGTGTTAGAAAACCAGCGTGTCTTGTTTAGCTGTTAATAAAAGGAATTCGAATATTTTGTCTATGAAATAGAAGCTAACTCAATTTGCGAAAAGGTATTCCATTTGCAAAACTCTGATCGGATTGAATTGTCACCGACAATGTGATGTAATCACTGCTCAGCCTTTTGTTATTGCGAAAGGGTTACCAAATTGGGGATTAAGAAGGGATTTGTATAATTCTAGCCGGAAACTCCGAATTCATAGGAGGCAATATCAAAAAAGGGGTAATTAGTGATTGGATAATTTTTTAACGTGAAATCTCTGAGTAAAATATTTTTGGAGAAATTATTTAAAAGGTATAGTTTATTTATTCTAAAGATAATGACGTATACCTTTCCAGAGCATGTACTTGACAATGGAGAAAAAGGGTTAAAGTGATTAGCAGTTACGAGCGAGGAATCCCCTCTGGTCACTGAATTGCCTTATGTTCCTAGGTACCTTTCCAGAGCATGTACTTGGCGATGGAGAAAAAGGGTTAAAGTGATTACCAGTTACGAGCGAGGATTCCCCTCTGGTCTCTGAATTGCCTTATGTTCCTAGGTACCTTTCCAGAGCATGTACTTGACGATAGAGAAAAAGGGTTAAAGTGATTAGTAGATAAGGTAACCTCAATGGCGTTTGAACAGTGTTGTCTGTTTAAAATAGAGTTTAATGTTATAGTATACTAGAAAGTAGATACTAAGAGAGATGTAGATGGCAAGAAAAGAATTTTAATAATGGATAGCTCTACCTCTCCGACGTGTTCTGTATAAAACGCAAGTAGTGCTTGAACAGTGTTGTCAATTTAAAATAGTTTAACGTTATGCTATACGAAGAAGTT
>NW_028299826.1:0-2000 GCF_049724085.1 Artemia sp. Qi Xiang Cuo
TGAATGTCGAGTCGGATTGGAAAAACTTGGAAAGGAATCTGAGATTAGTATTATCAATTCAAAAGATATGTCGATCCTTTATGAGGGGGAAGAATCCCTTGGGGAAGATCCCCTGCGGGAAGTCGCGAAAGATAGCCCTTTTCCTCAATGCACAACTGGCGGACAAGTTGTGAGCCCTTTACCGAGATTTTGCCTCTCTGATCTAGAGTCCTTGGGGGATACTCTCTCCCAGTCACTTCATACTTTACCCAAACCTTTGTCCAGTAACCCTATTTATAGCTGTTATTCTTCATGGGAATCGACAATTATTTAAGGAAAACCATATTCAGTATCGAAGTTTCATTTTCAATTAGCATCAACGCATATTCTTCATTTGATTATCCCAGGGGAGGGAACCCAGAAAAAAAGGCGATTCATGGTTCGCTCAAAATTTTACTTCATTCCCAGTACCCTTATCGTTTTCATAGGCCATTGCATTTTCGGCCTTAGATTATTTGAAATTATGCCAAGGGACAATTTACTTTTTATTGAGATGTGGGGTTGTTTCCACAGATGGAAATTAAGAGGCTAGTTCAGCCAATTTTTCATGATGGCTGGCATCATCATATGTGCCAGAAACTGATTCTCTGCTCCTCTTTAATTTCAATTCATGAAAGCAAGAAAACTTTTTGTTTTTGATTGTGCTGTACACAATCATTATCTACGAATCTTGGGGACTACAACTTTCAAGACCTAATATGAAAGTTATCCGATTTACACCATGGGGGTCCTACAGTAGAAAGTTGTTGATGACGAACAATCTAGAGCCAAGTGGTAGAAGTAGTAACATAGACACTGGTGGAAGAGAGAAGGCAAATGGATTTTGTAAAGTTTAAGTTGTGTGTTTTTGTTTGTAAATGTGGACCAAGGTAGAGCGTGGGCGGTCATTTATCTTACGGGGGAGGTGTTAGAGCTCCACCCCTGTTTCTTTTCCTTTCAGATAAATGATCTGTTTCCGTTTTCTTAATTACATTTGCTTATAGTATAATTTCAAAAGACATGTTAAATTCTCGTTGCTAAGTTAGAGGCGTCGCAATAAGAAGCTTCGAAGTCAGTTCTATTTTTGTACTTGCTGGTTTGGAGTCATTGAAATATAAGGCTAAGAGGTAGAATTCGGTTTGAATGAGGATGGAGATTATTGGATGGGCCAAGTGAAGGTCCACCCCTTTGACCAGTTGTACACAAAATATTAATTTGATTTACTCGGCACCTAGACCCTATTTAGAGAGAAATAGTTATTTGTTATTATTGTAATCTTTATACAAGAATAAAAGTATGATATTTTCAAAAAACTGTGCATAAGATACAGCATCCCATGTACGGTAGAAATAGAGCTACAAGGTACCGTCATTATTACATTGAAAGGGAGGTTTGCCACCTCTAAGGAGAGAGTTAAGAGATTTTCTAGCCGTAACCAAAGGCGGGTACACCTGGCTTTAGAAAGTGGTCATTTGACCACTCGATCGCTTCATTATACCCTGGGACAGGGTTTACCGCAAATAGGGGAGTACCAAATCCAATATTTGTAGAACCGGAGTGGTAGACGCGGCATTACATTGTATTCTTGGGCTATGGTTTTCCCCTCCAATAATTGGTGATACCCGTATATTAGCACGCCAGTGGCGTTGTGGGCTACCGGTGTAACCCTGGTGGCTAAAATACCACGAACATTGGTGGCAGCAACAAAAGGAGCTATCAGTAAACGTGATAGTAAAAAAACTCCACGTTTTCGAAGAGACTAGTAATTTAGCCTACAAGAGCAACCTATTGTGGTTACATATATAAAAAATCGCAAAGAATTTTTTTTATCTGAATTGTGCCTAATTTGATAATAATAACTAATAAAATTTAAGAATCAATAGGTCACGCGAATAATTAACTTGTGAGACAAGGGAGGCTGCGCCACCCACGTAGAATCGGCAAATTAAAAGGAAACAATTTTTCACGAAAGGATAAAAAGA
>NW_028299827.1:0-5000 GCF_049724085.1 Artemia sp. Qi Xiang Cuo
GTGGAAAATATATCCATTTCTACAATAAATTTAATTTAAAGCTTATTGAATACCTCAACACCAAAATATACCGTTCAAAGAACATTTCAGAGCACCATTCTTTCATAATGTCCCTTCTAAGTCAATTTTTCAACTTGAAGTACCCGTCTTTTTCACTACAACTGCACCTTACGACTTTTTTCCACACCCAGACATCAAGAAATACCTTTCGAAAGCCTCTTTTATATTTTTTCAGAACGAGTTTTTTTTTAATCTCATTCATAAGCAAATTTTACCAGTTGAAGTAGTTACCTTTTTCCCCGCAACTTTATTTTACGACTTTTTGCACACCTAAAGATCAAGCAATACTTTTCAAAAGGAATTTCAGAGTAACCTCCTTTACTAATGTTCCTATAAAACCAAATGTAAAAGTTACGCTAATTATTATTGCCCAGCTAATTTAATTAACGACTTTTTTCCACATTTAAACATCAAGCAATACTTATCAATTTCATTTCAAAGCAAGTTTTTTTCATAATGTCCATCCGAAACAAATTTTACAATTTGAACTAACCATCTTTTCCACCAACAACTATACACTACGGCTTTTTGAATGCTCCAACACCAAATAATGCTTTTCAAAAGACATTTCAGAACAGGTTCTTTTCTCAATGACCGTCCTAAATCAATTGTACGAATTGAAGTACCCATCCTTTTCCTCACAACTCTACTATAAGGCTTTTCGAATACCCCAACATCAAGCAATACTTTTCAAAAGGCATTTAATAGCAAGTTCTTTTCTTAATGTCCCTCCTAAACCCATTTTACAAGTTGAAGTAGCCATCCTTTACAACCAACACCAAGCAATACTTTTCAAAAGGCATTTCACAACAAGTTCCTTTCTTAATGTCCCTACGTACGCGCGCGTACGTAGGCTAACCTAACTTAACTTAACCTAACATAACTTAATCTAGCCTAACTTAAACTAACTTAAACAAGGAAAGATGGTTAGCTAGCTAACCTAACCTGACCTACCTAACCTGCCTTAACCTAACTTAATCTTACCTAACTTAATCTGGTCCAAACTAACTTATTGTAGTCTAACCTAATCTAACCTAACCATACGTGCCGGAAAATCCCCCCAGGTTGACTTTGTATTTCTCTGTCACGCTGCATGCGTGTTGGAAATTTTTTATTTTCTTTGAAAAGAATTAGAACTGAATTATAACTTTTTCTTTTTTCTAAGAAAATTCAGAAGAGAACTTTAAATTTCTGTGTGTATTTGTGAAATTAAGAACTGAAGTGGAAGATTTTTATTTTTCTCTGGACAAATTAGAATTGAACTGTAAGTTATTTAATATAATTTAAACTTGGGTTAACTTTTTATGATCAATGTAAAAATTTCTCTATCTTCTATTAAAAATGTAGAAAAGTAATTTAAAATTTTTCCATTTCTTTGAGAAAAATCTGAACTGAAGTAGAAAATTTTTATTTTTCTTGAAAATAGAATTGATGTGTAACTTATTCCTTCTCATATGGATAGTTAGGAAATGAACTTGAAATTTTCTTCGCATCAATGAGAAAATTAGCTCCTTAGCTTCAAACTGCACTAATCACGATTAATCTGTAACTTTTTCTATCTTCTACAAAAAAATTTGGTAGAGAATTTAAAATTTTCTTGTGTGTGGAAAAATCTGAACTGAAGTAGAACCCTTTTATATTATTAGGAAAAATAGAATTGATCAAAGACTAACTTCTTTTTAATTGATAAAATTAAGAAGAGAGCTTTAACCTTTCTTCACTTCATTGATAAATTTAAAATATAACTTAAAATTTCATTTTGTCTGTTTCAAGTTAACAACAGAAATCGAAGATTTTTATTTTTTTTGGAAAAATTAGAATTTAACTTTAAGTTATTTAATACAATTCAGAATATAACTTTAACTTTATATATTCTATGAAAAAATTTGGAACAGTATTTTAAATTTTTTCATCTCTTTGAGAGAAATCTGAACTGAAATAGAAACTTGCATAATCTTGTGATGTGCACAAAAAAAAATCTGAACTCACGTGGAAACTTGAATGATATTGTGGTGTGCAATAAAGCTCTAAAGTACAGTTGAGGGTGAAATGGTTGTGAACTTCAACTGGTAAAATTGACTTACGAACGATATTAAAAAAAATAGCTTATTCTGAGAGACTTTTATAAAATTATTTATTGGTGTTGTGTGCGTTAAAAATCCTCTGAAGTATAGTTCTGGATGAAAAAGTTGTATAATTCAACTTGTAAAATGTGTTTATGATGGATATTAAGAAAAAAGTCGTAAAGTAAAGTTCTGGTGAAAAGGATGAGTACTTCAACTTGTAAAATAGGTTTACGAGGGACATTAAGAGAGAAACTTGTTTTGAAATGCCTTTTGAAAAGTATTGCTTGCTATTGGTTGAAAAGGATGTCTAGTACAACTTGTAGAATGGGTTAAGGAGGGACATTAGGAACATAACCTGTTCTGAATTGTTTTGAAAAGTAGTGCTTGATGTTTGGTTCTTCGAAAAGCCTTATAGTAGATTTTTGAGGAAAAAGAGGTGTAATTCAATTCGTACTATTGATTTAGGAGGGTCATTGATAAAAGATCCTGGTCTGAAATGTCTTTTGAAAAGCAATGTTTGATGTTTGATCATTCAAAAAGACATAGTTTAAAGCTGTTGATGGAAAATATGGTTAGTTCAACTTATAAAATTTTTTTAGGATAGACATTAAGAAAAAAACTTTCTTTGAAATGCCATTGATAAGTATTGCTTGATTTTTGGGTGTGTAAAAACGTCGTAAATTAAAGTAGTTGGGCACAAAATAAGTACTTGATCTCTTACATTGGGTTTCATAGGAGTATTAGTGAAGAAGGTTGCTGTGAAGTGCCTTTTGAAAAGTATTGCTTGATCTTAAGGTGTTCAAAAAGTAGTAAAATAAAGTTGTGTGAAAAAGGTAACTACTTCAACTTGTAAAATTGGCTTAGGAGTTACATTAAAAAAAAACTTGTTCTGAAAAAATATATTAGAGCCTTTCGAAAAGTATTGCTTGATGTTTGGGTGTGAAAAAAGTCGTAAGGTACAGTTGTGCTGAAAAAGACTGGTGATTCAAGTTGAAGAATTGGCTTAGAAGGGACATTATGAAAGAAGGTTACTCTGAAATGCTCTTTGAACTGTATATTTTGGTGTTGAGTTATCCAAAAAGCTGTAAATTAATTTTTTTGGAGAAAGGGATGTATTTTCCGCCTTGTAAAATGGTTTTAGGACGGATATTAAGAAAGGAACTTGCTCCGAAATTCCTTTTGAAAAGTATTTCTTGGTTTTAAGGCCTTCAAAAATCTATAGATTAAAGTCGTGAGTGAAAAGGATGGATACTGGAAGTAGGAAACTGTGTTTAGAAGGGATATTAAGAAAAGAAGTTACTCTGAACTGCCTTTGAAAGGTGTTGCTTGGTGTTGGAGAATTCAAACAGCTGTAAAGTAAATGTGTGGATGAAAAGGATTGTTACTTCAAGCTGTAAAATTTGTTTGGAAAGGGACGTTAAGAAAGTAACTGGCTCTGAAATGAATTTTGAAACAAATTCCTTGGTGTTGAGGTATCCGAGAAGTTGTAAAGTAGAATAGAGGGTGAAAAGGAAAGCTGCTTCAATTTGAACAATGGGCTTAAAATGAATAATAAGAATAGAAGTTGATCTGAAATGTCGTTTGAAACGTATTTCTTTGTGTTGTGGTATCCAAAAAGTTTTAAAGTAAAGTTGTGGGTGAAAATGCAGGCTGCTTCAACTTATAAAATGGGTTTAAAAGGTACATTAAGAAAGAACTTGCTCTGAAATGCCTTTTAAAAAGTGTTTCTTGGTGTTAAGGTATCCAAAGATTTGTAAAGTATAGTTGCAGGAGAAAAGGTTGGGAACTTCAACTTAAAAAATTTGTTTAGGAAGGATAGTAAGAAAATAACTTATTCTTAAATAACCTTTTAAAATTATTACTTGGTGTTGTGGGCCTTCGAAAAACTGGAAAGTATAGTTCCGAGTGAAACAGTTTGGTACTTAAAATTGTAAAATGGGCTTATGAGGGACATTAAGAGAATAACTTGCTCTGAAATGCCATTTGAAAAGTACTGCTGGGTGGAGGAGCAATCAAAAAGCGGTAAAGTAAAATTTTAGGTGGAAACGATGAGTACTTCAATTTGTAAAATGGGTTTAAGACGGGCACTAGAAAAAGAACATGTTCTGAAATGTCTTTGAAAAGTATTTTTTGATGTTGGAACCTTCAAAAAACTGTAGAATAAAGTTGTGGATGACAAGGATGGTTGCTTCAACTTGTAAAATGTGTTTACAATGGAAACTATGAAAAGAAATTGTTCTGAAATGTCTTTGAAAAGTATTGCATGATGTTGGAGCATTCATAAGAACCAAAAACATGTAAAATAAAGTTGTAGGTGAAAAGGGTGGATGCTCAACTTGTAAAATGGGTCTATGAAGGAATATTAAGAGAGAAACTTGCTCTTAAATTCATTTTGAAATGTATTGCTTGGTATTGGGTTATCCAAAAAGCTGTGAGTTAAAGCTGTGAGTGAAAAACATAGGCACTTCTAGCAGGAAAATGGGTTGAGAAGGGACATTAAGAAAATAAGTTGCTCTGAAATGCCGTTTGAACTAAATTTCTTGGTGTTGGGGCATCCAAAAAAAGTTAAAGTAAAATTGTGATTGAAAATGATGGATGCTTCAACTTGTACAAGTGGTGTATTAGGGACATTCAGAAATGAACTTGCTCTGAAATGCCATTTGAAATGTGTAGCTTGGTGTTGAGTTGTCCTAAAAGCTGTAAAGTAAAGTTTTGGGTGAAAAAGATGTGTACTTCAAGTTCGAAAATGGATACAGAAGGAACATTATCAAAGGAACTTGTCCTAAAATGTCTTTTGAAAAGCATTGCTTGATCGTGAAGTGTGTAAAAAGTCTTAAAGTAAAGTGGTGGTAGAAAATGTAACTAATTTAACTT
>NW_028299828.1:0-5000 GCF_049724085.1 Artemia sp. Qi Xiang Cuo
AGTGCTATTTCTCGATTGAGAAATACACATTATCCAATGGGGCTGTCTGCAGAGGATCGCCACGCGATTAAAAAACAAAACCTTGGTGGTTACTGCCCGGGGGAGTGGGTCGAGGAGGATACAGGGACTAAAGGGAAAAGAGGGGGGAGGGGGAACGCCAGAGACCATGACCATTTGGGGTAGGAAAGATCGTCTGGGGGTAGTAATTTTAGTGGCGTAGTACATCAATCGTGTAATTTAAACGTTAGCCAACAGTTTTTTATTCCTGTTTTTATTCATAATTCTAACTATGACTTAAAATTTATTTTACCAGCATTGGCACGTATGTATCGGGAGGGAGGGGGAGTAGAGAGTCCAAAGGTAAATAATTCATTTACCTACAACATCATTCCCAAATCGGCCGAGAAGCTGTTGCTTCTCGAACTGAAATGGCAGGTAGTGGATAATGAGCGTACGTCCTGGAATAAAATTAGGTTTTTAGATTCTTTTAGTTTTTTCCCCAAATCCCTTAGTCAACTAATTCAAGTGCAGAAAAGCGACAATTTTGATAGCTTTCCCTTGCTTAAACATCACATTCCAGACAGTGAAATGTATGAATTATTAACCAGCAAAGGTGTCTAAGCATAGGATTGTTACTGTTCTGACGCTCGCTTAAGCGAGGAGAAACTACCTCCAATTGAAGCTTTTCAGAATTCACTCACCAACAGCGAATGCACAGTCGAGGAGTATGAGTTTGCCAAGAAGGTGTGGGCTAAGGGAGATTGTAAAAATGGTTGGGAGTATTGTAGACTGTACGTGGCCAGTGACGTTTTAACTCTTTTGGATATAGTCTGTAAGAATACAGACCAGATCTATTCAGAGTTTGGACTAGATATAGTATATTATTTTTCTACACCCCAGTTAGTAATGGATTTAATTTTAAAAATTAGCAGGGAGGACATAGGGCTAATCACGGATGTAGATCAACACCTTTTTGTAGAGCGTTCAATGCGGGGAGGGTATGTTTTTCACGGGGACCGCGTCTTATCTACCGATCCGAGCGGACAAAGCACCGGTGTAAAGTCAAATGCAGTGTTCTTGGACATGAACTCGTTGTACCCCTCGACAATGTCCCCCTACTCTTTGCCGTGTGGGAACTATCAATGGCTTGAAGAATCCTTGTGAGTTCCTTGTCGAGGACAACGGGCCACAAGGATGGTTCTTTGAAATTGACGGTCACATTCCGCTGGCCCTTCACGACTCAGTCAAAGATTTTGTTTTTCCCTGTATCAATTGACCAGTGACCAGGGACTCGTTGAGCCCCTACAATCGGTCATTGGTTGAGGATATGGGGATGCATTGGACTCCCTCTAAACAGAAACTGATTGCTGATTTGGACCCTAAAGAGAATATCGTTGTTCACCATGTGCTTTTGCACTGGATGGTGAACAATGGTTTCAAAATCACCAAAATACATAGGGTCCTTCAGTTCAATCAGAAACCTTATTTGAAAACGTTTATCGATACTTTTGTCGATAAACGTTTTAGGGCATATTCAAAGGTGGAGAAGGAATTGTACAAGCTCATTCTAAATTCAGCGTTTGGCAAAATGTGTGAAAGCGTACGTAACAGATCTCGCTGCGACGTCGTAACTGACCCTCTAGAGTGTGCACGAATTATTGCCGACCCCAATTTTACATCGTTCACGAGTGTAGAGGTCGGCGTGGTTCTTCTACACAGGAAAAAGCGAAATGTAGTACTGAACAAGAATATTGCAGGAGGTAGTTCAGTACTAGAAATTTCAAAAAAGCTCATGTTGTCGTTCTTTTACAATGTGTGCAAGGTGCAATGGCCACGGGAGGGGGAGGTTCAAGTATATTATGGGGATACAGACTCTCTACTGCTAAAAGTAAAAACTGAAGATTCATTGGGCGATTTGCAAAATGGGGTGCACATCAGCTCGAGGATGGATTTCACCAACTGGAATCCATCCCTCTATCCCGAGCTGGTGAAACGTCAAGCCCCCAACCAACTATTAAAATTAAAATCTGAAACGGGGAGTGATTTGATATCTAGGGGGGTCTTCCCAGGTCCCAAAGTTTATTGCGTGGAAACACAGAGTGGGGATGAAAAGAAAACATGTAAAGGGGTGTCTTCACACTTTGTAAAGAGCAATTTTAACATGAGCGTATACAAAGAGTGTGTAGAAAGTAGCCTAGTGCCAAGAGCACAAGTGCTTGCAATTCGCTCTCTACAGTATAGAAATTATACTGTGAGAGTGGAAAAAATGCAATGTCGTGTATATCTGACAAGGTCTATGTGCTCGAGAACGGTTTGAGTGTCCTGCCCCATGGTCACTATCATATTTCAGATCGAGTTGAATGCATTGACTATCGTAATCATCTTGGTCTGGATAAACTAATCTGACTAACCACCACTCAACCTGTCATAAATTAACTAACCGCCCAACCCGTTCATGAATTAACTAACCCAATCACACTACCTTCCCCACTAACCCATCCACTACCCCATCGTCGTGATGACTACTATTTGTCCAGCGCAGCTCCAGGGGGGTGGGGGACCCTTCCCACGGCCGCCTCCCGGGGGGGGGGCCACCAATCACTGTACTGTTCAACTGTGCTAGTTCCAAGTGTATTTTATTGTATAGAAAAGTGTTGTAGAGAAAAGTGTTGTATAGAAAGGTGTTGTAGATGGACAAAAGGTGTTGTACAGAAAAGTGCTGTAGATGGACAAAGGTGTTGTACAAAAAGTGTTTAAAGACAATAAGTGTTGTACAAAAAGTGTTATCATTGTTCATGTTGAAGAAGTGTTTGTCGTAATATATGTTGCCATGAAATATTGTTTTTGTTGTTCTTGAATAGACGGGGAGATTACTAATTATTCATTGGACACGTATGATTTACAGTTAGTCATAGTCCGATTGTTTTCAACAGCATGTATCAATTTAAAACACCCTTCAGATCGCTTCTGTGTGGACCCTCAATGTCGGGGAAAACAACGCTTTTAGCTAGAATAATTCAAAATTGCGATAAAATGTTTTTGGAAAAACCGAAAAAATCTACTATTGCTATAGTATTTGGCAAGAGTCCTATGATAAAATAATGGCTATTGCCACAACCATACCAATACAATTCATAAGAGGACTTGATGTTTTCAATAGTATTGAACCGAACTCGTGGCTGATTATTGATGATTTGGCTGAATCCATTGAACAGTTCTCACAGGAAATGCTGCAATTGTTCAATGTCCAATCCCATCACGAAAACATTTCCATAACCCTAGTTCTACACAATCTGTTTCATCAGAGCACCTGTATTCGAACCCTTGCTTTGAATTGCACTATCTATATTATCAATTGAGTCGTTCGTGCTTATATCTCGCGCAAAAATCTAAACAAAAAGATATAACCCCGCACTCCGAAAAATATGTTGTCAGTGTACACTCAAGCGACTATCAAGCCCTACCGTTACATTTTGTTGGATCTTAATCAGAGCAAGCCCGAAGATCTTCGTGTAGTCACCGACATTTTCGACAATGAAATTACAGTATATCTTCCGGTGAATAGTAGAAAAGGCTATTAGTCGCTGTCATGACACTGAAGAAACTACACGAACAACGGCATTTATTTTCCGTTTTAAGCACTTCAAAACCCATGCTTAGGAAGGCTATACTCAAACATGGTGTCGACAATGATTTCATTAATCTAATATTTGAACTTTTTTTAAATTTAACTGAGGTCAATTTTCAATTGCCAGAAGTCGTTAGACAACAGGCAAAGCATCATCGATCCACTGTACACACATTTGATTGTAAAAACGACGTAAAAAAATTTAAAAGAACACTACTCCTTCAAGCAGGTGGTAGCTTTTTCACACTTTTACTGCCAATAATCGCAGGACTTATAAACAGTTTTCTCTAGAGAATAGTAAAACCATATAAATTGACTCCATTTGAACTTGTCCTCTCGCCCGTCGAGCATTTTGAAGACAATCTAAACAAATTCATTAATGATGAGAATATTGCCGATGATAAAAAACTGCTTTTACTTCAAGATGCATTGCGACGTATGGACAAACATAGACCTTATCGCGAGAGACCCGAACCCTCTAAACAAGAAGCATCTCAAGATTCTGCACAATCAAAGGAGAAGGAATTGAATTCAATTGTATTGAAAATTGGAAACCTATTGCCACTGTCGTATCGAGAACAGAGTAAAAGAGTATTATCTTATCTCATGTTGGAGTCTGGTGATCAAGTTCAAGTCGAGGGCATGGGGAAACGAATAATAATTCTGGGAAAAAGTTATAATCTAGTTGATTTTGTGATATGGTGAAGAATATTAAAGTAATTCTATAATTTTAAAATCATATATAAAAATTTATAAGATCAATTATCTTCAACAGCAGCATTAGTGTCCTTAGTATTAGTTTATATACATTAAACTTACAGCAAATAAAGCCCTTGAAAGTATACTACATAGCACACGATACTAGCAGCGGCGATAATATTAAGAAACAAGGGTTTGATCGTCAAAAGCGACGATGAATTGATTCGCCCGCCAGTGTGCACAAAGGGAGTGGACATTACACTACGTGTTTACGTTCAAAATGGATGAAGTTTTGAAAGGCGTCTATGAAAATGTTGGTGAAGCGGGGAGTTTAAGTTCTCCCAAAACGCTTTCTAGAGCTGTGTCCGGCATCACATTGAAAAATGCAAAAGAGTATCTAGAAAATGAACCAAGTTACACACTACATCGAAATCACAGGCTTCGCAGTAAACAATATCGACAAACTAAAGCCTTTTTCCCTCTGCATATACTCCAAATGGATCTTTTAACTCTAGACACACTTCAACAGTGTCACAATGCACCCTACAAATATATTCTAGTGGCGATCAGTATCTTTAGTCGCTATGCCTATGCCATTCGACTACGATCAAAGAGAGATATTGAAGTTGCTCATGCCATTGAAAGTATTCTCGAACAGGATTCCTATAGAAAA
>NW_028299829.1:0-2000 GCF_049724085.1 Artemia sp. Qi Xiang Cuo
AGTCCTCGTTTGAATTGTATTGGTACGGTTGTGGCAATAGCTTTTATTTTATCATAGGACTCCTGCCAAATACTATAGCAATAGTAGATTTTTTTCGGCTTTTCCAAAAACATTTTTTCGCAATTTTGAATTATTCTAGCTAAAAGTGTTGTTTTCCCCGACATTGAGGGACCACACAGAAACGATCTGAAGGGTGTTTTAAATTGATACATGCTGTTGGGGACAACAGTCGGACTACAACTAACTGTAAATCATATGTGCTCAATGAATAATTAGCAATAATTTTCCCCTTGGATCTATCTATTCAAGAACAACAAAAAACTATATTTCATGGCAGCATTTATTTCGGCACTGCATGAAAACAAATATTTGCAGTCAACATGAACAACGATAAAAATAATAACACTTGTTCAACAAGAACAATTGACAAAATTTCATGGTCAACATGAAAACTCTATTTGTTCAACATGAACACAGGGCAATGATAACACTTTTTGTCCATCAGCAGCACTTTTTGTCTTTAAAAACACTTTTCTGTACAACACTTTATTTACAATAAAAAACACTTTTTATCCATCACTTTTCTCTACGACACTTTTTGCCAACTTAAACACTTTTCTATACCTGACACTTTTTGTACAACAGAAAATACACAAACACTCGAAAATTACTAGTAGCACAGTTGAACTTGATTACGGTGGATTTAAGGGTGTGGGATCCCCCACCCCCCGGGGGCTGCGGGGCCGAAGGCCGGCCGGCCGCGGGCGGCCCCCCCACCCCCACCCTGGGCGGCCGCGGGAAGGGCCCCCCCCCCTCCCTCCCCCCCCCCCGGGAACCGCGGTGGAAAAAGAATAGTTGTCGTCACTGCAGGTTAGTGGATGGGTTAAGCTAGTGAGATTGGGATTAGTTAATTATAAACCATATGCAAACACTACTGAAATATTCCAACTCTTGCTTTTCAACGAAAGAAATTCAAAATGAGCTTTGAAAAATCATGAAAATGTAACTGTGACAAGGTAAACCACAACCAAACACTACTGAAATAGTCCAACTCTTGCATTTCTTTCGTTGAAGATCAGTTTGGTTAGGTTAGGTTAGGTTAGGTTAGGTTATTTTACTGAAAAAATTCAAATGAATTTACTGAAAAATGTGCATTCTCAGTTTAATATACATATGCTGATATTTATTCCTTAAAATCTTAATTAATTTTTGATTTTTTAAAGTTATAAAAGTGAAAACATTTAAAAGAATTTTTTTCAGTAAAGTACAAATTATATTCTGGCTCTTAGAAATCATAGGGTCTAGAACCCTATTCAGATTAATTTCTGCTGGTTCGAGTTTGACTTATTTTAATTTCTGTTTGTTTTGGGTTTCATTTATTTATTAATACTGATTTGTGGTAGTTGTATGCTTGGTAGATTATTTGATTCTTTTTTTTTTATTTTTGGTTTAATGGATTTCTTAACTTTTTTTGAAAACTTATTTTGCGCAAAATGTTTTTTTGATTAATTTCTGTTCGTTTTATATTTACATAGTCTTTTTTCAGGGAGAAAGAGTGAGCCTCTTCTGAAGTCAAACAACCATCCACGGTTGCCCATAAGCTGAATTCCTGGGGGGGTAAACCTCGTCTAATTGGCACTTTTAATGCTATATAATAGAAATCTCAGAAATCTCAAACGCCCCGAGGGTTGTGGGGTAGTGTCCTCCAAAAACATAATTTTTATCTGGAAATCAACTACGTTGAATAAAATGGCTACCTCCAAAATTTTTGTTGGATGTGCTTGAGATCACAGTTGGTGTAGATTGGGTATCAGTGATTTATCAAACGTTTCTAACAACTAAGCAGAGCCCTAGTCGTCCCTGCTCAGATTGAAACGGGATCCTTCCATGACCCCCATAATCATTCCTGTGGTACAAAGTATACTAACCTAAAGTAAAAAAAAATAATACATTATTCCAACATTGTTCTTTACTTAGGCAGCGCTATTGCGCTGCCTGTG
>NW_028299830.1:0-2000 GCF_049724085.1 Artemia sp. Qi Xiang Cuo
TGAATGCATTTAAGGTATTGTATGAACGGCTTGCAAAAAACACGAAAGTACAAATACTAGTAACAACTCACTGCACTACAAAACCATTTATTTCATGGAAATGCAATAGTTTGAATATTTCAGTAGTGTTCTGTCGTAGTTTACCTTGTCACAGAATGGTTTACCATATCACAGTTACATTCTCTTGATTTTTTAAAGTTCATTTTGAAATTCTTTCGTTGAAATGCAAGAGTTCAAATATTTCAGTCGTATTTTGTTGCGATCTACCTTGTCACAGTTACATTCTCTTAATTTTTCAAAGTTTATTTTGAATTTCTGTCATTGAAATGCAAGAGTTGTAATGTTTCGGTAGTGTTCTGTCATGGTTTACCTTGTCACAGTTACATTCTCTTGATTTTTCAAAGTTCATTTCAAATTTCTTTCATTGAAATGCAAGAGTTGGAATATTCCAGTAGTGTTTTGTCGTGGTTTAGGTTGTCACAGTTACATTCTCTTGATCTTTCAAAATTCACTTTGGTTTTATTCCATTGAAATGCAAGAGTTGGAATATTTCAGTAGTGTTTGTCATGGTTTACCATGTCACAGATAAATTTTCTTGATTTTTAAAGTTCATTTCAAATTTCGTTCATTGAAATGCAAGAGTTGGAATATTTCAGTAGTGTTTTGATGTGGTTTACATTGTCACAGTTACATTCTCTTGATTTTTCAAAGTTCATTTTGGATTTATTTCATTGAAATGCAAGAGTTGGAATATTTCAGTAGTGTTCTGTCGTGGTTTTCCTTGTCACAGAATGGTTTACCATGTAACAGTTACATTCTCTTGATTCTTCAAAGTTCATTTTGAATTTCTTTCGTTGAAATGCAAGAGTTGGAATATTTCAGTAGTGTTTTGTTACGGTTTACCTTGTCACAGTTACATTGTCTTAATTTTTTAAAAGTTAATTTTGAATTTCTATAATTGAAATGTAATAGATGGAATATTTCAGTAGTGTTTTGTCGTCGTTTACCTTGTCACAGTTACATTATCTTTATTTTTCAAAGTTAATTTTTAATTTATTTACTTGAAATTCAAGAGTTGGAATATTTCAATAGTGTTTTTTCGTAGTTTACCTTGTCAAAGTTAAATTTTCTTGATTTTTCAAAGTTCATTTTGAATTTCTTTAATTGAAATGCAAGAGTTGGAATATTTCAGTAGTGTTTTGTTATGGTTTACCTTGTCAGAGTTACATTTTTCTAGATTTTTCAAAGTTCATTTTGAATTTCTTTCATTGAAATGCAAGAGTTGGAATATTTTAGTGGTGTTCAGTCGTGGTTTACCTTGTCAAACCTACGTTCTCTTGATCTTTTAAAGTTCAGTTTGGCTTTATTTCGTTGAAATGCAAGAGTTGGAATATTTTAGTAGTGTCCTATCGTGGTTTACCCTGTCACAGATACATTCTCTTGATTTTTCAAAGTTCATTTCGAATTTCGTTCTTTGAAATGCAAGAGTTGGAATATTTCAGTACTGTTTTGTTGTGCTTTACTACATTCTCTTGATCTTTCAAAGTTCACTTTGGTTTTATTTCATTGAAATGCAAGAGTTGGAATATTTCAGTAGTGTTCTGTCGTGGTTTACATTGTCAAAGTTACATTCTCTTGATTTTTCAAAGTTCATTTTGAATTTCTTTCATTGAAATGCAAGAGTTGGATTATTCCAGTAGTGTTTTGTTGTGCTTTACATTGTCACAGTTACATTCTCTTAATTTTTCAAAGTTCATTTACGCACACACAGAGATGACACACACAGAGAGAGACGAGACACACACACACACACATATAAACGACAAACACACATAGAGACGACACACACACACACACACACAAAGAGACGAACACACACACACACAGAGACGAAACATACAGAAAGACGAAACGCGCACAGAGAGGACACACACACAAAGACAAAAAGCACAGATAAAACACGCACACAGAGAAAACACACACACACAAAAACGACACAC
>NW_028299831.1:0-5000 GCF_049724085.1 Artemia sp. Qi Xiang Cuo
ATATTGTTTTAACTTGTGAAAGGTTTTAGCTATTCCTAAATGTCCACCTATGTTGGAATGGAAATATTCAAAGGCAGGTATTATTAAGCCTTGGGGTAATACTGGGAATACTAAAGTTTGATTTCAATTTGTTTTACCTGATACTATCCTGCAGAATCCTGAAGGATATCTTCGTCCAATTCATATTAAAAATTGTCTATTCCCCTTTTCAGGGGTTTGAACTTATCAGGGAAATTATCAGAATTCACAAAATACTTAATTAGAGTCAAGCACATTTCATCCTTAACTTGGTTTCTTTTAACGTTACCCAGCGATAAGGGGTTATGAGTAATTTCGTTTTCTCCTATTTGGATTTTAGGTTTATTCTTCTTGTGTTTTCGTTTACTGGGATTAATGGCATTTATTTCTTTATTTATTTTATCTGAGGATATATTTTCGGAATACCTACTCAAGTAGTCACAAGGGGCATTCTGTTTACCGGTCAAGTGCTCGAATTTGTAATCCAGATCTTAGATTTTCATGATCCATCTAGCTAAAATTCCAGTTGGATTTTTGAACGTGCTTAGGTACTGTAAGCTTTTGTGGTCCAAACGCAAATTAAATTTTCGACCTACTAAATAATGTCTAAATTTGTCTAAATGGTAAATTATAGATAGTAACTCCAATTGCGTCGCTGAATAACTTCTTTCGCCTTTGGCTAGAGTTCTACTTGAATAGCATATGACTTTCTCTATATACTGAGGGGGATCCTGTAGGGGTTTGGGGTAGTTTTCCACGGGGATTAATTGGGATAGGATTGCACCGATGCCTAGAGCTGAGGCGTCGGTGGTAAACACAAATTGTCCTTTTTCAAAGTCTGGTAACGATAATATTGGTTCAGAGGTAAGTGCTTTCTTGAGAGTGTCCAAAGAAGTTTGAGCTTCCTGCGACCAGTTAATATTTTGGAAGGTCCCTTTAGTTAGATCCGTTAAGGGTTTTGCAATTTGAGCGTAGTTGCGTATGAATTTTCTGAAATAACTTGTTAAACCAATAATAGCTCTTAATTGTTTTATGGTTTTTGGCGGCTTAAGATTCTCTACACATTTTATCTTCTCAGGGTCCGGTGATATTTGACCTTGGGTCACTATCATTCCTAAGAATTTTATTTCGGATTGAAGTAAATTTACTTTTTCAGGTCTACATTTCAGATTACCCTCTAAATTTTTCGAAAACTTTGGTTAATGTGTTTAAATGGTCCTCTGGGGTTTCTCCTGCACAGATGACATCATCCACGAAATGAATAATACTTTCTATACCTCGTAATAAGTGTAACAGAGGTCTAGATAGTGCACTCGAACTAGTTTTAAGTCCGAAGGGTACTTTTAAATATTCATAAGAGCCACATTCTGTCGTCGAAAAGGCCGTTTTATAAACGTAATTATCTGCTATCTTAACCTGGTGATACCCTTGTTTGAGGTCAAGAGATGTAAAAATTTTATTTTTGGTTGAAATGGAGTCTAGGATTTCATCAATTCGGGGCAGGGGAAACTTATCACTAACTACCTGCTTATTTAAGGCTCTATAGTCCACTACCAGCCTAAGGTCCTTGTTCTTTTTCGGCACAAGTATAACAGGGGCTGAATACGGGCTTATACTTGGCCGTATAATATTGTTTCTTTCTAATTCGCGGATTTTATTTTTTAACCAATCTTTGTAGGGATGAGGGATCCGATAGGGCTGTTTAGCTACAGGCAATCCTGTAGTTTGGATAGAATGTTCATAGAACGGTATCAATCCAATGTCTTCCTCACATGTAGAAAATATATCTCTAAAATTCCAGAGCAATTCACATAATTTTTCTTTTAATTGCGTATCTTGGATATGGTTTAATTTAAATTTTTCCAAAAATTGGGATTTTGTTAGTGGGTACCTATTCTTTGGATTGCTAACATCAATACTATTAAATAATGTTTTCTTTGAGTTTTTCCACTCATTCAGCTTGCAATCAGAAATCACTTGTATTTCAACTAGGCATGTTCCCTTTTTTAATGTAATCGTATCATTTTCATGTGTGTTGGTCAACCAAATAAAACCTTCTCCTTTATCATATAACATGATCTGTTCTTCACGAAACAGATTTTCGGGGATTTCTTTACACGGGGATGCAAACCAAATTTCAGAATTGTCATTTACGGGGGTGACCATTTGTGAGATTTGAATTCTTTGCATCGTTTTTGGGGGGATTTTTGTTTTACGCACCGCGAATCCATAATATTTTTCTTCCGAGTCATTTTCTATTAAGTTAAGATTGGCGCTTGGTTGCGTCAAGTCTTCCGCTTTTGGGGTTGAATGTAAAGGGACAGTACCGAGGTTTATTATCTCGTTCCATAATTCTGCTATTTTCTTTATTTTTGTTTGTCTATACTCCTGCATTTTCCCTATTTTTGTTTTTATTGACTCAATCCATTTGCTGCTTGATTTTCTCCCACAGGACGAGAGATGGGGTACAAAAGACTTTATTCTATTCACTGTTGCTTCCCCTCTCTCCACAAGTTGGAGAATAGGATCGTATGGATACACGAGTCTGGTATTTGCTATATCTAATAAAACTTTATTAGATTTTAGAAAATTAGCACCGATCATAGCCTCATATGGGAAATTCTTTCATATTATGAAGTTTGTAGGAAAGATTCTATTATCTTTCGTCACATCTAGACGTATGGAGCCAATTGCTTCCAGCCTATGTCCTGTGACACTAGTTAAACTGGGAATATTGAAATTTTTCCGTCGCTTAATATATACTGGTAGTCTATTAAATACATTCGAGTTTATTATGTTAATTGACGCACCGGAATCTATTAACGCTTTGAAATTAATACTTGCAACACCAAAATCATTTAATATAGGTAATATGTTATTATTATCACTTAAAGAAGGTAAAACTAGTGGAAGGGACCTACAAAAAATACTGGCGACAAGGGTCCCGGTTAATTTTCTTGGGGGCCTAATTCGTTTCCCTGTGCACTTATTTGATAGGTTGGTGTTTGACATTGTGGTTCGGTGGGAATTTCACTTGCTAGGGATGTTCCAAGTTGATTTACATTTGATTGTCTTGGGTGCCACGTATATATGCATGGGTTGGAATTTCTTGTGCCGACGGCTCGTGGCATTTGTTCATTTTGTATTGATGAAAAATTTCTTTCATTTCCCGAAAAATTTCTTTCGTTTCCCGTCGGGAAAAAATATCCTCTGTTATCGCTCGTGTTCCTGTTAAACCTAGTTGGATACACCGTCCGTGACTTGAATTGGTACATGTTTTGTCGCTTATTTGGGTTGGGGAGCCGATAATTATTTTGTTGGTTTGGGGAAGGATTTGAATACGCAAATCCTTGTTGGTAGGGGTTACGGAACGATGGGAGGCGTGGGCGATTATTTCTATAACTTCCTGACCCATTGGCATTTAAGTTTTTTCTCCCGAACAAACGGTTATTAAAACTGGGGGTTGCTGGTGTATAGTTATTTCTCGTACGGCATTTCCTGGCGATATGTCCTTGTTTATTACATGCATAACATATAATTGGGGGTTTATTTGCGTAGTTTGCCGTGTTCGTGGGTGCAAAACGTACCATTCTTTGCCTGGTAGGGGTTGGAGGTCTATTTTGGTTCGGTTTGGGTAAATTATCTCTCGAAAAAAATCCTGGGGAAATTCTTCGAGATCATCCCGGAGTTGAATTTTCTACATTATTTATTCTCGACTTATTGTGATTTGCCACAATCGAGTCAATTTCAATCATTCTCTCTACCTCTTGAGCTGCTAGCTCTAATGTTTGAATATTTTTTTATATTTACATTCGGTATAGTTTGGGGCTCAATACTTGCGTGAAAGCATTTAATACGATTTTATCATATAAAGGACCAGATTCTTTTCCGTATTTAGCTTCAATGGATATTATTATTTTGTGCAGGTACTCTCTATCATTTTGTGTTTCATCGACACATACAGTTCCGTGCTTTAATTTGTGTGTTGAACTGGTTTCAACAAATCTTTCTCGGAACTCTTTTAGCAATTTTTCTATTGAGTTTAATGGAAGGTTGTTATCTTCCCCTACTGTATTTTCTATTTGTTTTAGGAATGTTAATGCTTGCCCCTTAAGTCTCATTAATAACATGCCTACTAATGCTTTTAAGTCCGTTTGAGTTACTTCCACGAATTGGTTTAATTGGATAATAAATTCATCTACATCTGAATCGCCGTTATATTAGGGAAGGGATTTTGAAATTTCCACTGTTTTGGCAATAAGTTTTTGCTTTAACAATTGTTCGCTTTGATCTAACGACATATTGGTTGTTTTGTTTTTTTTTAAATTAATTAAAATTCGGCATTGGTTTTATTTTTTGATATTATTTAAATTTGACACTTCCAAATTATATTTTTGTTACTATTTTAAGGGGACTTAGGCCTAACAAAATATCGCACTTTAAATATTGCACAAAATATTGCACTTTTCTATGCGTAATATTTCTCAATAATTTTTTGTAGAAAATTTTGTCCTTGTGTTATGCTCCTTTAAACAGGCCGCGCCAATTCTAATCAGGGGGGGGGGTTTCAATTAAAAAGAAGTTTTTGTTCTTATGTTTTCGGTTGTTTCCTCATATGGGAAATTTCAATTAAATATTTCAATGGGGATTTTCAGTTAAACTCTTAGTTGACAGTTCGCGAGTGGCATACCTGAGTGGAGGCCGAACTTTGTGTGTGCGGAGCTTAAATTAGCGGTTCAAATGGTGAGCTTATATTAACGGCCATACTGAGTCGAAATCAGATTGAAAAGTTTCAGGTTCCCTTGAGAGCGAGTGGAGCCACAAGGACTAACTATCTTGAAAAATACTAACATAAAGAGAATAAAATAAGAAAGTAATTTATTTATTTTTTACTCACATAATCGGTACAGAGCTTATCGGCAATATCGAAATTCTTTCACAGTCATATACACTAATATAGGATTGTTGTCAAAAGTTAATTC
>NW_028299832.1:0-1000 GCF_049724085.1 Artemia sp. Qi Xiang Cuo
GCCGCCGGCTCTAGTAGCTATACCGATTCATAATTTATCAATGGAGAAATCCCCTTAAAAATTGGCTTTGGCCTTTGTGAAGATTGGCAGTGCCGTGTGATCCAGGACTGAATCCCCACCTAATTTCATTTTTTTTGGTCTATCTAGTCGCGTGTGTAAACTAAAGGGTATTTCACTGTACGCTCTATCATTTGACAAAAACTCCGATAAAACTCTGTTCAAGTTTAACTTGCAATCCATAGATAATTACTCCCAATTATTTGAAAATTGAAGAAATGATTCAATGTTTTCAAAAAATCATGGGGTTATTTTTTTGGACTTGTCAGGCACAAAGGATATGAGCATATTAAGAACCGGGACTGTACTTTTATAGTGTACATTTGCCAATGCTCTGACTGAGAGTATCACCCTTATATCACTGAGCCAATTTGAAACCTCTTGGGAAATCACGACCGACGGCAGTGTTCTACTAGACCTAGCACTATTAACATATATCAGATAATCAATGTGTTTAGTATGGATATTGACATGTCACAATACAAGTCCTATTGCAGACTGTCGGATATCATTGAAAAAATTCCAGGTGTTAACAATTCTATGATCATTGTTAAAAGCAGTCCGTCGACTTTGAAGACTGTTCATTGGTTATGCATCTTTCAAACAGCGAAGACTATGGAATTTTTCGATCGTATTGGCATCTCGTATAAATTCTACGTTCCACACATCAACAACTTTATTGAAAGCTGTGTGAAAAATATTATTCAAAATGAACGAAGAGTACAGGATTTAACAACTAATACATGTGGCTTTCAGGCACTACTCTTTTTCATGTTCTGATGTCGTGGCTACACCTACAAGCAGTTTCTCGACATCTACGTTGACTTACATCAATTGAACGACTTTCTAGTGGAGAATATAATTACAACCTTATTTAATATTTATTTTAGTGCCCTAAGAATAAAATGTTCTAAGAATGTATGTTAAATTGTTTATCAATAAA
>NW_028299833.1:0-1000 GCF_049724085.1 Artemia sp. Qi Xiang Cuo
TTTCACCTGCGTTAACGATGACAAGTACTGCTCAACCTGACAAGTAATCGTTCAACCTAAAAAGATATAGCTCAATTTCATCTGGTTTAATGTTTCTAAGATCGAGAGAGAGAGAGAGAGAGAGAGAGAGAGAGAGAGAGAGAGAGAGAGAGAGAGAGAGAGAGAGAGAGAGAGAGAGAGAAAGAGAGAGAAGGGGGGGAGGGAGAGAGAGAGAGAGAGAGAGAGAGAAAGAGAAGAGAGAGAGAGAGAGATTGAGATGGAAAGAGAGAGAGAGAGGGGGGGCGTGTATGATCAGCAAGGTCAGCCAAACTAAAACGCCATAAGCCATAGGAAGCGAAAATAAACCATAACAACAATTCCTAGATTACTGCGGCTTTAGAAATTGATTATCATCAAGCATTTTCAAAAGTGTCGTTTTACCATCTTCGACAAACGGGAATTAAAAGTCACCACCGTGCAAGGGCCTTGCCCACTGGGACTGCAATGTCCCTAAAATAGAATCCATCACAGCTGGCGTCCAAAGGGCTTATCATTTTTTTTCTATACCAAAATGTTTTATTACATATCAGCAAAAACTCTTGCAGTTTTTACTCTGACCTTACTACGCTGTAATCTGCTATCACAAATAAAAAACCCGGCTTCTTACTTTAAAAAAAAAAAAATGAAACAGCAGAACTTCACCGTCAGCTAAACAACTCTCACTGACTGAACAGGGTTGCCAAAACTTTTAGACAAAAGTGCCCAAATCAGCCAAAAAAGGACACTTGTTGTGTCCCTCTAGAAAATTAGCCAGAATACAGGGTTGCCACTATGAATTTTCAAAACCTGTGAAAAAAGTGCCGAAAAACCTGTGAAATTCGTCCTTCTTAGTTCTGCTACCTAGTGGTCTGTTACCTGCATGAGTTCTACAGGTATATCCAGCTTTGACATTAACACTACCTATAAATTAAGTCTAGTGCTGGTTCAATTTGAAGAGATGGCAGAAATAAATCGTCATGAG
>NW_028299834.1:0-3000 GCF_049724085.1 Artemia sp. Qi Xiang Cuo
CAAATATTTTTGCAAGTACCAGTTTTTGGCTCTTTAGTAGAGAGGGGTCATGAGCTCGTGACATGACCACGTGGTTTATGGTTTTCTCAGTGAGAATGAAAAAACAGAATTTTTCTCACTTGGAAAAACATGAATTTAGTCACATTTATGGTTGTTTTCATGGATGGTTATGTGTGTTGTTCGATTTATTTGATGTTTTTCTCGGTTGTCAACATCAAATTATGGATGTTTTATGGTTTTTGTCAGTGAGAATTTGAAAAACATGAATTTTCTCACATTTATGTCTGTTTTCATGGTTTTTGTCAGTGAGAATTTGAAAAACAGGAACTTTATCACATTTAAGGATGACAACAGCAATTCATGTCTGTTTTATGGTTTTCTCAGTGAGAATAGACATGCTTGACGCGAATGTTACGAGATTGTTTGGCTAGCCTGGCCTGAGAACTTGATTTACATAATCGCTAGGGGAAATTATTGATTCACAAAGGGGAAAATAAGAAACAAACATGTCTTCTTTTTTTTTTTTATAGAATTTCCTGATATCTGTAATGACAGTAAATATATGTTATTATTATTTGTAACGTAGTTTAAAGTTTTTCACCAAAATTGCGTCAGTTGTTTAATTTGAGCCGTGAATTTTATCCTTAGGTACATACTCTCTAATGGGGCTTCTTTCGGCACGAAGGGGGGAATTCCTACACATTCATTCGTCTGTCATATTTATTAAGGAGAGAGTTATGTATTTTTGTTGTGTTGGATAATTGCATGCTCGGGGTGACTGTCAAGTTGTCCTGGAACAGGAAACAGTTAGATCACGTGTTTCCTTCTCAGCCAAGCATAGAGTCGGATACATCCTCCTTCTCAGCCAATCAGAGACGTGCTTACATATGATTTTCCCGTTACATAACAATTCGCCCTTGAGATTTCATATATACCGGGCATGCAACGTGATTAAATTATCAGAAAGTTCCAGAACACAATGGATAGAACACCCGAAATTATTGATGAACTTGAAGCCTTGGCAGCCACAATTAGCATTGTAAGTTTTGTTTTCATTTTTATTTAAAAAATAAAATTTTTTTCCATGGTTACCATCGACTATATTCGGTTAAACCCCCCCCCCCCTATACAAACGCCCCTATATGATGTTCATACTCGATAAAAAGTGTAAAATACGCTCTTTTTTCGTTATGTAAACCCCATCCTTCCTTCCCCCTCTGTTTTACGACAATAATTCTGTTTTCGATAAATTCCGTATCTTATCTAAAAGCAACTGTCAACTTTCTGTCAATCCCTTAATATACTGCCCGCTATGGCTTTGACTTACAGATTTCTCGCAACGATTTAATTATCTGATAATTACTGACACCCCTTTAAAGTATATCCGGCTTTGCTAAATCCTTATGAATTTGGATAGCAAAAGCTTCCGCTGAAAAAAAATTATACTTTTTCCCGTTAAATTAAAAGCAGTTTCTCGTGAAAAGAGAATGTCAAGTCTAACACCTCCATTGTAAGTTGAAAACAAACTGTTTCTTCACGTTAAAATTATTGTGGAGTAGTTTTAAGAAAAAGATACTTGGCTTTATTATGCATACAGTTAAGATCATTGTTCCCCGATCGGGGGTGGGGGGGGAGGGTATAGTTTGCAAGGTCTCTTTTATATTGTGTAGTGTACGGGGGGGTTTTTTTCCTCGGGGTGTTTTTTTTTTTCTTGAGGGGTGTTAAATAACTGATATAGTAAAAGGATATGGAAAGATAAGAAATAGAATTAATAATTTAAATTCGTTAAACAAGGCATGCTAAATACAAAGTAAAAACATAAAAGAACATAAACGTCTAAAAATAAGAAACTGGGCTGACTTATATAGGTTGGCTTTTGAATAGTTCAGTGAGCCGTAATTCTTCTTTCTCAGATTCAAAAAAGGATGCACTTTTCCTATTTCCCTAAATTTTTTTAAATGTGTTGTTTAATTTTAATAGAATTTTTTCACTATCTTTCGGTGGTGGGGGAGGGGATATTTTCCCATGACTTTTCTCCGGGTTTTGGCCCGTGGGGGTTATTGTAAGGGGACGTTGTTTTTCTGGGGGTTTGATAAATATACAAACTAGGCCGGCCTTTGAACGGTTCAGTGAACCATAATTCTCAGATTCAAAAAGGATGCAATTAGTATATTTCACGAAATTTTTTACGTTGTGCTTTCCTAGTGATCGACTAAACAAAATTATATGGATGTTGATGCTAACTTTCTTTCTGTAAAAAGGGGCAAATTATTTAGATACTAATTTTTTCTCTTCTTTTAAGGCAAATTGTGAAGAATGCATACCCCCTCCACCCAAGAAAGCGAGGGTTAATGATGCGGGCCATGCGAAGGTTACTGTCCGGCAATATGGCAGCTGGCCGAAGCCTCCAAAACAAGTGCAAGATCGTGAAATAGCCGACCCAGTCGCACAGGAACATAGCGACGCCGTTCCGTACACCCTCCAACACTCGCTACCCGGGCCATCTGGCACCCAAGTGCAGCCGAGATATAAAAATGTAAGCGTTTTTTTCCTACCTTTCATATAGAAATATCTATCGAATTCATCCAACTTTTATAGGCCTTTTTCCACCTGCACCATTTTCGAAAACTGCGTAAAAATATATCTCAACGGGAATATTGAATGATTTTTTCCCTCCAAAGGAAATATACTGTTCCCCCTTTTGAATCATGTTAAGTGCATGAAGTCGACCTTTTTATAAATTATTTTTTTGAAGACAAAAAAAAGGCAATTTATTATGTTCATTTTTGGTTTAGGTATTATATTTTGATATATAAGCTAATGTTTCAACTTAAATCTACAAATATTACAAAAAAAAAAAAACTTAATAAAGGAATTAGGTGTGTATAATTAGAGGATATGGCTATACTTGTAAAATCATGTTTTTTTTCACCGAGCAGATAAAAGATTATTAATATGAAATTTTATTGGAGTAATTGTTTTAACATAATCAAAATCTAC
>NW_028299835.1:0-1000 GCF_049724085.1 Artemia sp. Qi Xiang Cuo
AGATCCCCATTTCAAACAAAAATCAAAAGTTTAAGTGAGTTTATGATCAAGCAAATTCAATTTTATGCTAATAAAAAGGGTTGGAACTCTAGTGTCAGTCTAAATAGCTAACTGATAATCTCAATTGTGAAGGTTAATGTTCCACGAAGAGCTTAAACGAAGGAAAGATGTAATAAAACAAAAGCTAAATTTTAGCAATCCCAAATTTTCCTTTGGCAATTTTTTCGGAAGCAATATTGAGGTTTTAAGATTGTCTACCACTAGACTCATGATTTTGTATATTCTTGCGAAATACAACTACCATTAGATCTTTTCTAGTAATTTGAAGAGTTGTTAAGAAAAAAAAAACCTTTTCGAGCAGCTGAAAAACAATTATGTTTCTAGGAACTGTAACTTTTCCAGCCTTTTGGAGACTAATTAGCATGAGAAATAGTGGTCGAAATACTTTATAACTTAACCTAAGTTTACTGTTAATTGCAAGTTTAGGATTATTACAACCATGGGTGTAATAACTAAGGAAAATATATTCTGTCATTTCACTAGTTTTGAATAAGATTTGGATATTTTTTTGGGATATTTTTTGAAACCAGATTTATAATTGCGACTTTCCAAGTTAGTGAATATTTATTTTCCAGTTAAGAAGAGCCATATACTAGGGACCAGGTGTGTCTATTGGATGCGCACGCGCTGATTGCGTGAATTTTGGCCGCGCAGCGTTGCCATTCTTGTTTGTGAGTTTTGTTTTCGGGCGAAGAAAGGTTAAAATCAGCGTGTGTATATGTTTATGTTTCTTCTGATTTAGTAAAGTCCTGTTGACTGCGTGGATCACTTGGGATCAAGCAGAAGAGGGGAGAGAACCTGCCGGAAGCGCCGTATTGGTACCTGCCGGTTAATTGGCCATAAATTGCAGGGAACAGGTGAGTAGGTCTCGACGCTTCCCTTGCTCCCGGTGATCTCTTGCTCGCTCCTGAGGCTTCCCTGATGTTTCCTTGATGTAGAT
>NW_028299836.1:0-2000 GCF_049724085.1 Artemia sp. Qi Xiang Cuo
CGAAAAATGTATGCACACTTCCCGATAACAAATAAAACAAAGGGTATTTTTTATAACTTAAAAACTTACCTCCAGGGGCTGTAGGGGGTCATTTTATCTCAAAAGACAGTTATTGGGCCTTTCAACTATTTTGAAGAAAATAGCTGTCTCCAAATTTTTGTCGGATAATTTTGGGAAAAAAGTAACGCGGGAAGTAGCTTAGTTGCCCTCCCATTTTTATTGTCGCAAAACGAGCATAAGAACTTTTTATTTTAAGTAGACTGAGCTACGTCTTTACACTATCAGCCTTCATGGTCGATATGACCAAACTTGGGAAAAAAAACAAAACAAAAAGCCAAAGAAATACGCGTCTATGATTTTTCTTCTGGTAGAAATGACAAAATTCCACATTTTTGCAGATATCAGCTTGAAACATCTACAGTAGGGTTCTTTGATACGCTGAATCTGATGGTGTGTTTTTCATTAAAATTATATGACTTCAATGGGGTCTATCCCCCTTTTTCCGAAAATCAGACAAATTTTCTCTGACCCGTAGCTTTTAATGGGTAAGACTAAATTCAATGAAACTAGTATATTTGGAATCAGCATAATAAGTCAATTCTTTCGATACATCTGTTGGTATGAAAATTCCGTTTTTTAGAGTTTTGGTTACTATTGAGCCAGGTCGCTGTAAGTAAGTTACAGTTCATTACCACGAACTGTTCGATGACCCATAAAAATCAAAACAGTATTACCAAAAATATTGTATTCGTAAGACTTTACAGTTTCATGAAATGTAAGTAAACCAACAGAAAAGGTTTTTAACGAAAGTAAGGAGCAAGTTTCAAATCCGTTTGTTGCTTTCAGTTGAAAAGCTCTTTCTTTTATTTAATTTCTGATTGTTTTCCAAATCATACCCAGGCCTAACCAAGATATAATTTAAGGTACGGGCCTCTCAATAGTACCGTTCTACGTTTAAATTTGCAATTTCAATTATGGATAACATTGCAATGCCCCCCACACTCCCTAGGGTTGTAAATAATGTAGTTTGCCCTTTTTTACATGCAGGATTTATCATTAGGAAAAGGAGGCATCTATATGCAACATCTCAAGAACGGTTAAGGGTATAAACTCAGAAGACAAGTTGATATAGATGTTAAAAAGTGATCCGAGGGTAACCAGTTTCTCTATCATTCCATTTTTAGACGTCCTCTGCCAAAGATAGCTGATAAAAATTTCTGATTGTTTTTCAAATCATACCCAGGCCTAACCAAGATATAATTTAAGGTACGGGCCTCTCAATAGTACCGTTCTACGTTTAAATTTGCAATTTTAATAATGGATAACATTGCAATGCCCCCCAACCTCCCTAGGGTTGTAAATAATGTAGTTTGCCCTTTTTTACATGCAGGATTTATCATTAGGAAAAGGAGGCATCTATCTGCAATATCTCAAGAACGGTTAAGGGCATAAACTCAGAAGACAAGTTGATATAGATGTTAAAAAGTGATCCGAGGGTAACCAGTTTCTCTATAAGTCCAATTTGAGACGTCCTCTGCCAAAGAAAGCTGATAAAAGGTTTGGGATAGCCATCTTCTACAAAAAAGTCGAAAACCCAAATAAATATATCTCCTGGGATACTTAAAACCCCCAGAATTTCCAGGGACAAGCGTTGTAAGTTATATAATTAACTCGTTGTTTACATGCAAGATGCAAGTTAACTGAAAAAAGGGTCATGTTTGGTCCTATTATATGCAGGGACGGTTGTCAAACGAATACAGCAGGAATATCTAAGGAACGGCTGGTATGAAACCTGTCGTGGTATACCTTTGAAACTTTAAAGCTATGTTCAGAGATATTAAAAAAGAAACAGAGGGCAGCACGCCCCTCCCTTCTTGCCCTTTCCGATCTCGCCTTTAAAACTAATAGAAATATTAAAAAGCAGTTCCCTGGCAGCCGCAGTGGCTGCCATGCCCCCTTAGCCTAAGCTCTTTATAGCATATATTATTATATTCTTATTT
>NW_028299837.1:0-2000 GCF_049724085.1 Artemia sp. Qi Xiang Cuo
GAGAGTGAGAGTATAGATTCAGACGTAAAAACTGACAAAGACAGACACTGAGTAAAGCAAGCACCCACCCAGATTCACAAGCAAATAGAGTGATAGAGTCAAAAACGCATACAAATACATAGATTCAGACATATAAACTGACAAAGACAGGCACTGGGAGAAGCAAACATCCTCCCAGACACATAGGCAAAGAGAGTGGGAAAGGCAAGCACTGGGATAAGCAAACACCCACCCAGAGACACAGGCAAAGAGAGTGAAAGAGATAAAAACACATGTAAATATATAGATTCAGACAGAAAAAACAACTAAGACAGGCATTGAGATAAGCAAACATCCTGCCCAGACATATACACTCAGAGAGTGAAAGACACAAAATTAAATATAACTATATAGATTCAATCATACAAACCAAAAAAGACAGACAGTGGACCATGCAGGTAACTACCCAGACACACTGGTTTAGAGAGTGAGAGAGACAAAAACATATACAAATATATAGATTCAGACATACATAGTGACCAAGACAGGCACTGAGAGAAGCAAACACATAGCCAGATTCACAACCAAAGAGAGTGAGAGGCACAAAAACACATAGATTAAGACATAGAAACCGACAGACATGCACTGGGACATGCAAACATCTGCCCAAAAACATATACAAAAACACCCAGGCAAAGAGAGTGAGAGTATAGATTCAGACGTAAGAACTGACAAAGACAGACACTGAGTGAAGCAAGCATACACCCAGATTCACAAGCAAATAGCGTGATAGAGTCAAATGTGTAGAGTGATAGAGACAAAATCAAATATAACTATATAGATTCAATCATACAAACCGAAAAAGACAGACAGTGGAACAAGCAGGCACCCACCCAGACACACTGGCTTAGAGAGTGAGAGAAACAAAAATATATACAAATATATAGATTCAGACATACATAGCGACAAAGACAGGCACTGAGAGAAGCAAGTACATAGCCAGATTCACAAGCAAAGAGAGTGAGAGAGACAAAAACACATAGAAACACATAGATTAAGACATACAAACCGATAGACATGCACAGGGTATTTTTGTGTGTGGGTGTCTGTTTATGTGTGTGTGTGTGTGTGTGTGTGTTTGTATGTGCGTGTTTGTTTGTTGTGTGTGTGTGTGTGTGTGTGTGTGTGTGTGGGCGGATGTTAGCGTGTCCCAGTGCATGTCTTTGTCGGTTTTTATGTCTAAAATTATATATTTACACGTGTTTTTATCTCTCTCACTCTCTTTGCCTGTGTGTCTGGGCGGGTGTTTTATTATCCCAGTGCTTGTCTTTGTCGGTTTGCATGTCTGAGTCTATAATTGTATTTGTTTCAGTCTATCTCTTAGTTTATTTACCTTCGTGTCTGGCAGTGTTTTTGCTTACGTCAATGCCAATCTTTGTCGGTTTTAATGTCTTAATATATATAGTTTCATGTGTTTTTATCTCTCCCACTCTCTTTGCCTATGTCTCTGGGTTGGTGTTTGCTTCTCCCAGTTCTTGTCTTTGTCTGTTTGTATGTCTGAATCTATGTATTTGTATGCGTTTTTGTCTCTCTCACTCTCTTTTCTTGTGAATCTGGGTGGGTGTTTGCTTCTCTCAGTGTCTGTCTTCGTCGGTTTTTACATCTGAATCTATACTCTCACTCTCTTTTCCTGTGTGTGTGTGTGTGTGTGTGTTTGGGCGGATGTTTGCGTGTCCCAACGCATGTATTGATCGGTTTTTATGTCTTAATCTATGTGTTTGTATGTGTTTTTGTCTCTCTCACTCTCTAAACCTGTGTGTCTGGGGGGGTGCCTGCTTGTTCCACTGTCTATCTTTTTCGGTTTGTATGATTGAATCTATATAGTTATATTTGATTTTGTCTCTTTCACTCTCTGGGCCTATGTGTCTGGGTGGGTGTTTGCTTATCTCAATGCCTGTCTTTGTTGGTTTGTATGTCTAAAACTATATATTTACACGTGTTTTATCTCTTTCACTCTCTTT
>NW_028299838.1:0-5000 GCF_049724085.1 Artemia sp. Qi Xiang Cuo
AGGTAAACCACAACCAATACACTACTGAAATATTCCAACTCTTGCATTTCAACGAAGGAAATTCAAAATGAACTTTGAAAAATCAAGAAAATGTAACTGTGACAAGGTAAGCCACAACCAAACACTACTGAAATATTCCAACTCTTGCATTTCAACGAATGAAATTCAAAATGAACTTTGAAAAATCAAGAAAATGTAACTGTGACAAGGTAAACCACAACCAAACACTACTGAAATATTCCAAATCTTGCATTTCAAAGAAAGAAATTCAAAATGAACTTTGAAAAATCAATAAAATGTAAATGTGACACTGTAAACCACGTCAAAACACTACTGAAATATTCCAACTCTTGCATTTCAACGAAAGAAATTCAAAATGAACTTTGAAAAATCAAGAAAATGTAACTGTGACAAGGTAAACCACAACCAAACACTACTGAAATATTCCAACTCTTGCATTTCAACGAAAGCAATTCAGAATGAACTTTGAAAAATCAAGAAAATGTAACTGTGACAAGGTAAACCACAACCAAACACTACTGAAATATTCCAACTCTTGCATTTAAACGAAAGAAATTCAAAATGAACTTTGAAAAATCAAGAAAATGTAACTGTGACAAGGTAAACCACAACCAATACACTACTGAAATATTCCAACTCTTGCATTTCAACGAAAGAAATTCAAAATGAACTTTGAAAAATCTAGAAAATGTAACTGTGACAAGGTAAACCACCACCAAACACTACTGAAATATTCCAACTCTTGCATTTCAACGAATGAAATTCAAAATGAACTTTGAAAAAATAAGAAAATGTAACTGTGACAGGGTAAACTACAACCAAACACTACTGAAATATTCCAACACTTGCATTTCAATGAAATAAATGCAAAATGAACTTTTAAAAATCAATAAAATGTAACAGTGACAATTTAAACCACGTCAAAACACTACTGAAATATTCCAACTCTCGCATTTCAACGAAAGAAATTCAAAATGAACTTTCAAAAATCAAGAAAATGTAACTCTGACAAGATAAACCACAACAAAACACTACTTAAATATTCCAACTCTTGCATTTCAACGAAAGAAATTCAAAATGAACTTTGAAAAATCAAGAAAATATAACTGTGACAAGGTAAACCACAACCAAACACTACTGAAATATTCCAACTCTTGCATTTCAAAGAAAGAAATTCAAAATGAACTTATAAAATTAAATAAAATGAAACTTTGACATTTTAAAAAAAATACAAACACAACACAAAAAGAAAAAAAAAATAATTAAAACTAAATAAATAAAAAAAGAACTATGAAAAATAAAGAAAATGTATCTGTGACATGGTCAAACATAACAAAACACTACTGAAATATTCCAACTCTTTCATTTCATCTAATTAAATAATATAATATAAATTAAAATTCATGTTAAATTTTCTTTTTAAACTTATAAATCGAAAATTATAAACTTATAATTACCTACTATATATTTAAAACGAATTATTTTATTTATTAGATTTGAAAAAATAACTAAAATTTAAGTGTGACAAGGTAAAACATGACCAAACACTACTGAAATATTCCAACTCTTGCATTTCAACGAAAGAAATTCAAAATGAACTTTGAAAAATCAAGAAAATGTAACTGTGACAAGGTAAACCACAACCAAACACTACTGAAATATTCAAACTCTTTAATTTCAACAAAAGAAATTAAAAATGAACTTTGAAAAATAAATAAAATTTAAATTTTACAATTTAAAACACAACCTAACACAACTGAAATATTAAAAATATTTAATTTCAAAGAAAGAAATACAAAATTAACTTTTAAAAATCAAGAAAATGTAACTGTTACAAGTTAAACCACAACCAAACACTACTGAAATATTCCAACTCTTTCATTTCAACGAAAGAAATTCAAATGAACTTTGAAAAATCAAGAAAATGTAACTGTGACAAGGTAGACCACAACCAAACACTACTTAAATTTTCCAACTCTTGCATTTCAATGAAAGAAGTTCAAAATTAACTTTGAAGAATAAATAAAATGTAACTGTGACAAGGTTAACCACAACAAAACACTAATGAAAAATTCCAACTATTTAATTAAAAATAAATAAATACGAAATGAAAATTGAACATTAATGACAAGTTTAGTATGAGATGGTAATCCACTACCATACACTATTGAAATATTCCAACTCTTGCATTTCAATGAAAGAAATCCAAAATGAACTTTGAAAAATCAAGAAAATGTAACTGTGACAAGGTAAAGCACGTCAAAACACTACTGAAATATTCCAACTCTTGCATTTCAACGAAAGAAATTCAAAATGAACTTTGAAAAATCAAGAGAATGTAACTGTGATACGGTAAACCACAACACAACACTACTGAAATATTCCAACTCTTGCATTTCAATGAAAGAAATTCAAAATGAACTTTGAAAAATCAAGAAAATGTAACTGTGACAAGGTAAACCACACCCAAACACTACTGAAATATTGCAACTCTTGCATTTCAATGAAAGACATTCAAAATGAACTTTGAAAAATCAAGATAATGTAACTGTGACATGGTAAACCACAACACAATACTACTGAAATAATCCAACTCTTGCATTTCAATGAAAGAAATTCAAAATGAACTTTGAAAAATCAAGAAAATGTAACTGTGACAAGGTAAACCACAACCAAACACTACTGAAATATTCCAACTCTTGCATTTCAACGAAAAAAATACAAAATGAACTTTGAAAAAAAAAGAAAATCTAACTTTGACAAGGTAAAACAAAAACAAACACAAATTAAATTTTAAAAATATTTATTTAAACATAAATAAATTATAACAGATATTTTAAAAATCAAGATAATTTAACTGTGACAAGTTAAAGCACGTCAAAACACTACTGAAATATTACAACTCTTGCATTTCAACGAAAGAGATTCAAAATGAACTTTGAAAAATCAAGAGAATGTAAATGTAATATGGTAAACCACAACACAACACTACTGAAATGTTCCAGCTCTTAAATTTCAACGATAGAAATTCGAAATGAACTGTGAAAAATCCAGAAAATGTAACTGTGACAAGGTAAACCACAACCAAACACTACTGAAATATTGCAACTCTTGCATTTGAACGAAAGAAATTCAAAATGAACTTTGAAAAATCAAGAGAATGTAACTGTGACATGGTAAACCACAACAAAACACTACTGAAATATTCCAACTCTTGCATTTCAATGAAAGAAATTCAAAATGAACTTTGAAAAATCAAGAAAATGTAGCTGTGACAAGGTAAACCACAACCAAACACTACTGAAATACTCCAACTCTTGCATTTCAACGAAAGAAATTCAAAATGAAAAATGTAAAAAAAATACAATTTCAATTTTACTATTTAAAAAAATAAAAAACAAAGATTAAAAATTAAAACACTTTATAAAAAACGAACTAACATCAAAATCATAGATTAATAATCAATAAAATGTAACAGTGACAAGTTTAAGAACCAAAAAAATCTAATGAACTATTAAAACTCTTGCATTTCAACGAACGAAAGTCAAAATGAACTTAGAAAAATCAAGAAAATGTAACTGTGGGAAGGTCAACCACAACCAAACACAACTGAAATATTCCAACTCTTGCATTTCAACGAAAGAAATTCAAATGAACTTTGAAAGATCAAGAAAATGTAACAGTGACAAGGTAAACCACAACCAAACACTACTGAAATATTCCAACTCTTGCATTTCAACGAAAGAAATTCAAAATGAAATTTGAAAAATCAAGAAAATGTAATTGTGACAAGGTAAACCACAACCAAACACTACTGAAATATTCCAACTCTTGCATTTCAACGAAAGGAATTCAAAATGAACTTTGAAAAATCAGGAAAATGTTACTGTGACAAGGTAAACCACGACCATACACTATTGAAATATTCCAACTCTTGCATTTCAACGAAAGAAATACAAAATGAACTTTGAAAAATCAAAAAGATGTAACTCTGACAAGGTAAAGCACTTCAAAACACTACTGAAATATTCCAACTCTTGCATTTCAAAGAAACAAATTCAAAATGGACTTTGAAAAATCAAGAGAATTTAACTGTGATATGGTAAACCACAACACAACACTACTGAAATATTCCAACTCTTGCATTTCAATGAAAGAAATTCAAAATGAACTTTGAAAAATCAAGAAAATGTAACTGTAACAAGGTAAACCACAACCAAACACTACTGAAATATTGCAACTCTTGCATTTCAACGAAAGAAATTCAAAATGAACTTTGAAAAATCAAGAGAATGTAACTGTGACATGGTAAACCACAACAAAACACTACTGAAATATTCCAACTCTTGAATTTCAATAAAAGAAATTCAAAATGAACTTTGAAAAATCAAGAAAATGTAACTGTGACAAGGTAAACCACAACCAAATACTAATGAAATATTCCAACTCTTGCATTTCAACGAAAGAAATTCAAAATGAACTTTGAAAAATCAAGAAAATGTAACTGTGACAAGTTAAACCACAATCAAACACTACTTAAATACTAAAACACTATCTAAAAAGATAATTATATTAAAAATGTCAATTTAAAAATCAAGAAAATTGAAATTTGTCAATTTCAACCAAAAACAAAAACTACTGAAAAATTCCAACTCTTTCAAAAAAAAGTAATATAATAAAAATGAACAATGAAAAATCAAGATAAGCTCTCAGAAACAAGGTAAACCACAACCAAACACTAATGAAATATTCTAATACTTGCTTTTCAACGAAAGAAATTCAAATTGATCTTTGAAAAATCAACAAAATGTAACTGTGACAAGGTAAACCACAACCAAACACTACTGAAATATTCCAACTCTTGCATTTAAACTAAAGAAATTCAAAATGAACTTTGAAAAATCAAGAAAATGTAACTGTGACAAGGTAAACCACAACCAATACACTAATGAAATATTCCAACTCTTGCATTTCAACGA
>NW_028299839.1:0-2000 GCF_049724085.1 Artemia sp. Qi Xiang Cuo
TGAAATGCAAGAGTTGGAATATTTCAGTAGTGTTTGGTTGTGGTTTACCTTGTCACAGTTACATTTTCTTGATTTTTCAAAGTTCATTTTGAATTTCTTTCGTTGAAATGCAAGAGTTGGAATATTTCAGTAGTGTTTGGTTGTGGTTTACCTTGTCACAGTTACATTTTCTTGATTTTTCAAAGTTCATTTTGAATTTCTTTCGTTGAAATGCAAGAGTTGGAATATTTCAGTAGTGTTTGGTTGTGGTTTACCTTGTCACAGTTACATTTTCTTGATTTTTCAAAGTTCATTTTGAATTTCTTTCGTTGAAATGCAAGAGTTGGAATATTTCAGTAGTGTTTGGTTGTGGTTTACCTTGTCACAGTTACATTTTCTTGATTTTTCAAAGTTCATTTTGAATTTCTTTCGTTGAAATGCAAGAGTTGGAATATTTCAGTAGTGTTTGGTTGTGGTTTACCTTGTCACAGTTACATTTTCTTGATTTTTCAAAGTTCATTTTGAATTTCTTTCGTTGAAATGCAAGAGTTGGAATATTTCAGTAGTGTTTGGTTGTGGTTTACCTTGTCACAGTTACATTTTCTTGATTTTTCAAAGTTCATTTTGAATTTCTTTCGTTGAAATGCAAGAGTTGGAATATTTCAGTAGTGTTTGGTTGTGGTTTACCTTGTCACAGTTACATTTTCTTGATTTTTCAAAGTTCATTTTGAATTTCTTTCGTTGAAATGCAAGAGTTGGAATATTTCAGTAGTGTTTGGTTGTGGTTTACCTTGTCACAGTTACATTTTCTTGATTTTTCAAAGTTCATTTTGAATTTCTTTCGTTGAAATGCAAGAGTTGGAATATTTCAGTTGCGTTTGTTCGGGGTTCACCTTGTCACAGTTACATTCTATTCAGTTTTCAAAGTTAATTTCGAATTAATTACATTGAAAAGCAAGATTTGGAATCTTTCAGGAGTGTTTGGTTGTGGGTTAACTTGTCAAAGTTAAATTTTCCTGATTTTTCAAAGTTAATTTTGAATTTCTTTAGTTGAAATGCAATAGTTGTAATATTTCAGTAGTGTTTGGGAGTGGTTTACCTTGTCACAGTTCCAATTTCTTGATTTTTCAAATTTCATTTTGAATTTATTTAGTTGAAATGAAAAAGTTGGAATATTTCAGTAGTGTTTGCTTGTTGTTTACCCTGTCACAGTTACATTTTATTGATTTTTCAAAGTTCATGTTGAATCATTCAAGAAACTTGATTAAACACGTTTTTAAACTACACGCTATGCGCATGCGTGTCCGTGTCACCTTTCCAAACGAGCGGGGATTCCCCGCTGGTTCCTAAACATTGCAAAAAAAGTGAGCAGTACGAAAACTCCACATTCTCAACCAAACTGGTTTTTTAGAAAACAAACCCCCAGACATGACACACACACACATACACCCGACACCCACACAGACACGACACACAAACCGAGTCATTGTGAGAGAGAGATCCAAAATGTTGGGTTGACCTAGGTTCACTTAGAGTGGCGCGCCACTCTAAGTGAACCTAGGTCAACCCAACTTTTGGATATCTCTCTCACTATGACTCTGTTTGTGTGTCGTGTCTGTGCGTGTCTCGTTTCTATGTGTGTGTGTCATCTCTGTGGGTGTGTTGTCTAAAAACCAGTCTGGTTGAAAATGTGGAGTTTTCGTACTGCTCACTTTTGCAATGTGTAGGAACCAGCGGGGAATCCCCGCTCGTTTGGAAAGGTGCCAAGGAAAGGCATGCAAATAGCATGTAGTTTAAAAACGTGTTTAATCACGTTTCTTGAATGATTTAAAATGAACTTTGAAAAATCAATAAAATGTAACTTTGACAGGGTAAACAACAAGCAAACACTACTGAAATATTCCAACTTTTGCATTTCAAGGACAGAAATTCAAAATGAACTTTGAAAAATCAAGAAACTGTAAATGTGACAAGTAAAACCACTAACAAACACTACTGAACTATTAAGACTCGTTCAATTC
>NW_028299840.1:0-3000 GCF_049724085.1 Artemia sp. Qi Xiang Cuo
GCCCCATCCCCATTTTGTTAATGCTTTTTTTGTGCATTTGAGACACAGAAGGGTCCCCACATTTCAAAAGGCTTTATTATATTTTTTCAGAACAAGTTTTTTTCTTAATATCCTTCTTAAACCAATTTTACAAATTCTAAATTTTTCCTTAGTAGATAGAAAAAGCTATATCATAGTTGCGAATATTTTCTCGGAAGATAAGCAGTTCTATTTCAATTTTGAATTTTATCAATGAAGTAAGAAAAGTTAAAGTTCTCTTCTGAATTTTCTCAATGAAAAAGAAATTAGTTATTAATCAATTCTATTTTTTCCAAATAATATAAAATTTTTCACTTCGGATCAAATTTTTCTCAAAGAGATGAAAAAATTTTAAATACTGTTCCTAATGTTTCACGGAAGATAGAAAAGTTCATTTTCTCTTCTGAATTTTACCAAAGAACACACTCCAATTGTAATTTCTCCAGAGAAAATAAGAATCTTCCACTTCAGTTTTAAGTTCACCAAAGACATACAGAAATTTAAAGTTCTATTCTAAATTTTTCCGTAGTAGATAGTAAAAGCTATAGCATACTTGTGAATATTTTCCCAGAAGATAAAAAGTTCTACTTCAAATTTTTAATTTTCTCAACGAAGTGAAGAAAAGTTCAAGTTCTATTCTGAATTTTTTCAATGAAAAAGAAATTAGTTATTGATCATTTCTATTTTTCCAAATAATATAAATATTTTCCAACTTCAAAATGGGCACACAAAAAAAATAACACACACACACAAACAAAAACTTACACACACACACACACAAAAAAACTTACACACAAACACACAAAACCTTACACACACACACACACACACACACACACAAACTTACACGCAAACAAAAACTTACACACACAAAAAAAATAAAACACACTCAAGAAAAATTAAAAACAAACAAACACATAAACACAAAAAAAACTAACAAAACAACAAAAAATAACACACACAAAAACTTACACACACAAAAAAAACTCACACACACTCGCACACAAATTTACACAAACAAAAGATAAAACAGACACAAATACTTAAACAAAAAAAAAAAAATTACACACACCAAAAAGAAAAAAATAACAAACAAAAAAACTTACACACACACACACACACAAAAACTTACAAACAAAAAAAAACTAACAAGAAAACTAAATCAAACTTACACACACACGCCAAAACTTACACACACACAAAAATACTTACAAACACAAAAAAAACTTACACAAGCCACAACAACATTACACACACAAAAAATTACACACGCAAACAAAAACTTACACACACACACATACAAACAAACATTTTTACAAGCACTCACCAACATACACTAACAAACAAACTTACACACACACAAACAAACTAACACACCCAAAAAAACTTACACACACACAAAAACTTACACACACAAAAAAACTTACACACACACACAAAAAAAACTTAACAACACAAATAAAACTTACTCAAACACAAAAACTTAGACAAAAAAACACAAAAATACAAAAACACGCAAAAAAATACAAACACACATAAAAAAACATAAACACACACACACACAAAAACTTACACACAAATACACACACAACACTAAAACACACACACACACAAAAACTTACATACACACAAACAAACTTACACGCACATATACACAAAAAAACATACACACACAAAAACTTACACACACACACACACAAAAACTTACCCGCACAAAAAAACTTACACACACACACAAAAACTTACACACACACACAAAAACTATAACAAACACAAAAACTTACTAAAACACAAAAACTTTAACGCGCTCATGCTCATACACAAACACACACAAAATCTTACACACACACACACACACACAAAAACTTACACACACACACAAAAAAATTTACACACACACAAAATCTTACACAAAACTTACACACAAAAAAAAAACTTACACACACACAAAAACTTACACACACGACGGCTAAGTATGTTAAAAGCTAGCTATTTTCTTGCGAAAACACAAAAAATCAGAAAAAATGCTCATTGTTCCTTTAGTAGCCACGCAATTAGACTAAAAATTACGATATTTATGCACAGTTTCAACTAACTACGGCTAAGTATGTTAAAGGCGAGCCATTTTCTTACGAGCACACACACTAACACTCACACACACACACACACAAACAATCTTAAACGCACAAACAAAACTTACACACACACACAAAAACTTAAAAACACACAAAAACACTTAAACACACACAATAAAACTTAAAAACACTAACAAAATCTAAAACGCACATAAAAACTTACACAAACACAAAAACTTACAAAAAAAAACTAACTTAAACACACACACTAAAACTTACTAAAACAAACACAATATATTAAAAGATAACAATAGTATACACAAAACCACACAAATAAACACACACACACACACAAAAACTTACACAGACACACACAAACTTACACACACATAAAAACTTACACACACACACACACACAAAAACTTACACACACACACACAAAAACTTACAAAAAAACTAAAAATTACACACAAAAAAACTTACACACACACAAAAACTTACACACACACAAAAACTTAACACAAACAAAAAATTACACGCACAAACAATCATAAACAAACACAAAAACATGCACACACACACAACACACACACACACACACAAAAACTAAACAGCACACAAAAAATTAAAAACACACAAACAATTACAATAAAACAAACAATATTACACACAAAAAAAAAATTACACAAACAAAAAATAATACAAACACAAAAAAAACTTACACACACACAAAAACTTACAAACACACAAAAACTTACACACACACAAAAACTAACACACACACAAAAACTAAAAAGCACAAAAAAATAGTACACACACACAAAAACTTACACTCACAAAACATCATAGAAAAAAACAAAAAAACTTACAAAAACCCAATCACATACACACACACAACAACTTACAC
>NW_028299841.1:0-5000 GCF_049724085.1 Artemia sp. Qi Xiang Cuo
TAACTATAAATAATAATATTATCTATTAATATAATTTAATAAACACAACTATTAAATAAAACTAGAATAAACAATAACTCTAACAAAAACTCTAAGCTAATAATCTAAGATAAAAAAATATAAACTATTAACTAAAAATAAACTAAACTAAAAATTCAACAAAAACTCTAATCTATAATTATATGATAAAACTCTAAACTCTTAAGTAAACTAAACTAGAACTCTAACAAAAACTCTAAACTACGACTCTAAGCTAAAAACTCTAAACTCTTAACTAGAACTAAACTAGACTTCAACTCTAACTATAGCTCTAAGCTAAGACTCTAAACTCTTAACTAAAACTAAACTAAACTAAAACTCTAACAAAAACTCAAAGCTAAGACTCTAAGCTAAAACTATAAACTCTTAGATAAAACTAAACTAAACTACAGCTTCAACAAAAACTCTAAGCTAAGACTCTAAGCTAAAATTATAAACTCTTAATTAAAACTAAACTAAACTAGAACTCTAACTAAAACTCTAAGATATGACTCTAAGGTAAAACAGCAAACTCTTAACTAAAGTTAATCTAAACGAGAACTCTAACAAAAAATCTAAGCTAAGACTCCAAGCTAAAAACTTTAAACTCTTAAATAAACTAAACTAAAACTCTAATATCTTTCTCGACGGTAAATCTCCAGACGCTTAACTAAATCTAAACTAAATTATAACTCTAACAAAAACTCTAAGCTACGACTCTAAGCTAAAAAACTCTAAACTCTTAACTATTACTAAACTAAACCAACTTTAACAAAAACTCTAAGCTAAGACTCTAAGCTAAAACTCTAAACTATTAACTAAAACTAAACTAGAACTTAAAAAAAAACTTCAAGCAAAGACTCTAAGCTAAAGACTCTAAACTCTTAACCAAAACTAAAATAAACTAGAACTCTAACAAAAACTCTTTGCTAAGACTCTAAGCTAAAATTCTAAACTCTTAACTAAAACTAAACTAAACTAGAACTCTAAATAAAACTCCAATCTAAGACTATAAGGTAATACACTAAAATCGTAACTAAAAGTAAACTAAACCAGAACTCTAACTGAAACTCAAATGTAAAACATCAAATTCTTAACTAAAATTAAACTAAACTATAACTCTAAACAAAAACTCTAAGCTAGGACTCTAAGGAAAAACTCTAAACTCTTAAGTAAAACTAAGCTAAACTACAACTCTAACAAAAACTGTAAGCTAAGACTCAGCTAAAACTTGAAACTCTTAACTAAATCTTAACCAAGCTATAACTTTAAGAAAAACTCTAAGCTATGACTCTAAGCTGAAAAATCTAAATTCTTAACTGTAACTAAACTAAACTTTAACTCTAACTAAAACTCTAAGCTAAGACTTTATGTTAAAACTCTAAACTCTTAACTAAAACTAAATTAAACTGGAACTATAAATAAAACTAAGCTAAGACTCTAAGCAAAAAACTCTAAACTCTTAACTAAAACTAAACTAAACTAGAACTCTAATTAAAACTCTAAGTCTAAGCTAAAACTCTAAACTAAAACTAGACTAGACTAGAACTTCAACAAAAACTCTAAACTAGGACTCTAAGGTAGAAACACTAAACTCTTAACTTAAACTAAACTAAACTAGAACTATAACAAAAAATCTAAGCTGAGACTCTGAGCTAAAATTCTATACTCTTAAGTAAAACTAAACTTAACTAAAACTCTAAGCTAAGACTCTAAGGTAAAACTCTAAACTCCTAACTATAACTAATCTAAACTAGGACTCTAACTAAAACTCTAAGCTAAGACTCTAAGCTAAAACTCTAAACTCTTAACTAAAACTAAACTAAACTAGAACTCTAACAAAAACTCTAAGCTAAGACTCTAAGCTAAAACTCTAAACTCTTAACTAAAACTGAACTAAACTATAACTCTAATTAAAACTCCAAGTCTAAACTAAACTAGAACTTCAACAAAAACCTTAAGCTAATAATCTAAGCTAAAAACTCTAAACTCTTAACTAAAACTAAACTAAACTAGAACTCTAACAAAAACTCTAAGCTAAGAATCTATGCTAAAAAAAAACTCTAAACTTTTAACTAAAACTAAACTAAAACTCTAAACTAAAACTCTAAGCTAAAACTCTAAACTCTTAACTATTACTAAACTAAACTTCAACTTTAACAAAAACTCTAAGCTAAGACTCTTAGCTAAAACTCTAAACTCTCAACTATTACTAAACTAAACTTCAACTGTAACAAAAACTCTAAGCTAAGACTCTAAGCTAGAACTCTAAACTCTTAACTATTAATAAACTAAACTAGAACTTTGAAAAAAACTATTCTAAGACTCTAAGCTAAAAACTCTAAACTCTTAACTAAAACTAAACTAAACTACAACTATAACAAAAACTGTAAGCTAAGACTCTAAGCTAAAACTCTAAACTCTCAACTATTACTAAACTAAACTTCAACTTTAACAAAAACTCTAAGGTAATACTCTAATCTAGAACGATAAACTCTTAACTATAACTAAAATAAACTAGAACTTTGAAAAAAACTATTCTAAGACTCTAAGCTAGAACTCTAAACTATTAACTAAAACTAAAACTAAACTAGAACTCTAACTAAATGTCTAAGCTTTTACTCTAAGTTAAAACACCAAAATATTAAATAAAACTAAACTAAACTATAACTATAATAAAAACTAAGCTATGACTCTAAAACCTAAGCTAAAAACTCAAAACTCTTAACTAAAAACAAACTAAACTAAAACTCAAAACTCAGTTTCTATTGTAAAACTCAAAACTCTTAACTATATATAAACTAAACTAGAACTCTAACAAAAACTCTAAGCTAAGAATCTAAGCTAAAACTCTAAACTCTTAACTATTACTAAACTAAACTTCAACTCTAACAAAAACTCTAAGCTAAGACTCAAAGCTAAAATTATAAACTATTAACTAAAAATAAACTAAACTAAAACAAAAAAAAAAAATATAAGTTAATACAATAATCTAAAAACTCTAAACTATTAACTAAAAATAAACTAAACTATAACTCTAACAAAAACTCCAAGATAAGACTCTAAGCTAAAAACTCTAAACTCTAAACTAAAACTAAACTAAACTAGAACTCTAACTAAAACTCTAAGCTAAGACTCTAAGGTAAAACACTAAACTCTTAACTAAAATTAAACTAAACTAGAACTCTAACAAAAACTCTAAGCGAAGACTCTAAGCTAAAAAACTCAAAACTCGTAACTAAAACTAAACTAAACTAAAACTCTAAGCTAAGTCTCTAAGGTAAAACTACAAACTCTTAACTATATGTAAACTAAACTTTAACTCAAAAATAAAATAAACTAGAACTCTAACAAAAACTCTAAGCTAAGACTCTAAGCTAATATTCTACACTCTTAACTAAAACTAAAGTAAACTATAACTATAACTAAAAATCTAAGCTAAGACTCAAAGCTAAAAAACTCTAAACTCTAAACTAAAAGTAAACTAAACTAGAACTCTAACTGAAACTCAAAAGATAAAACATCAAATTCTTAACTAAAATTAAACTAAACTTAAAATTTAACAAAAACTATAAGATAAGAATATAAGCTAAAACTATAATCTATTAACTAAAACTAAACTAAAATATTACTTCAACAAAAACTCTAATCTAAAAACTCTAAACTCTTTTATAAAACTTAAGCAAACTATAACTTTAAGGAAAACTCTTAGATATTACTCTAATATAAAAATATAAACTCTTACCTAAAACTAAACTAAACTAGAACTTTAACTAAAACTTTAAGCTAAGACTCTATGGTCAACTCTAAACTCTTAAATAAAACTAAACTAAACTAGAACTCTAACTGGAACTCAAAGGTAGAAAATCAAACTCTTAACTAAAATTAAACTAAACTAGAACTCTAACAAAAAACTCTAAAATCTTAACTAAAACTAAACTAAACTATAACTCTAACAAGAACTTTAAGCTAAGATAAAACTATAAACTAAAACTAAACTATACTAGAACTTCAACATAAACCCTAAGCTAAGACTCTAAGCTAAAACACTAAACTCTTAACTAAAACTAAAAAAAACTAGAACTCTAACAAAAACTCTAAGCCGAGACTCTAAGCTAAAACTCTAAACTCTTAAGTAAAACTATACTAAACTAGAACTATAAGCTAAGACTCTAAGTTAAAACACCAAACTCTTAACTAAAAGTAAACTAAACTACAACTCTAACTGAAACTCAAAGTTAAAAAATCAAACTATTAAATAAAATTAAACTAAACTATAACTCTAACAAAAAAACTTTAGGATAATACTCTAAGCGAAAACTCGAAACTCTTAAATAAAACTTATTCAAACTAAAACTTTAAGTAAAACTCTAATCTATGAATCTAAGCTAAAACTCTAAATTCTTAACTGTAACTAAACTAAACTAAACTAGAACTCAGAATAAAACTCTAAGCTAAGACTATAAGATAAAAACTATAAACTATTAACTAAAACTAAACTAAACTATAACTCTAACAGAAACTATAAGATAAGAATATAATCTAAAAAAAACTCTAGACTTCTAAATAAAACTGAACCGAAATAAAACTTTAAGCTAAGACTCTAAGCTAAAAACTCTAAACTCTTAACTAAAACTAAACTAAACTAGAACTCTAACAAAAACTCTAAGCTAAGACTCTAGGCTAAAAAAACTTCAAACTTTTAACTAAAACTAAACCAAACTAAAAATCTTAGCTAAGTCTCTAAGGTAAAACTCTAAACTCTTAAATAAAATTAAACCAAACTAGAACTCTAACAAAAAACTGTAAGCTAAGACTCTAAGCTAAAACTAGAAACTCTTAACTAAAACTTAGCCAAACTAAAACTTTAAGTAAAAATATATGCTATGACTCTAAGCTAAAACTCTAAATTCTGAACTGTAACTAAACTAAACTAAACTAGAACTCAGAATAGAACTCTAAGCTAAGACTCTAAGCTAAAA
>NW_028299842.1:0-5000 GCF_049724085.1 Artemia sp. Qi Xiang Cuo
TATCGTGTTAAATTGATAAGACTAGAAAAGTCATCGAAAGTATTACAAAAAAACGGTGTTGGAAATGATGGTGACTTATAAGAAACTTAGAAAATTTAATAATTGCCCTAAAAACTTATATCAACACAGATAGAATAATTTAATCTCTTAGTAATAGGGTGCTTAATTAAGGATTCAAAGTGTACGATCAGGTTGACTGTTATTCTTTACTTTATTTACAGTTGCATAAAAATAGAATACTTGGTTAATGTTCTTTAAATATGACGATCTTGAAAGCCAGTGAAGTACACTTCATTATTCTCATCACTGACTGGAAGAACCATCTATAAAATTCAAAGTAATATGAAAGTTCGGTGGAATATATTTAAAATTAGGTAATGAAAGTTATTCCCTGTCTCTACAACTAGTTTGATTTCAAATATGACTAGAATAAATTGCTTCTCTTCAATGTGCTTTTGTTTCACATTTTTTACAAAATAAAGTGCTGAGATCTTGACAATTAAATCTTCATATTGTGATCTTCGGGCTGGCTCAATGGCTGTTGCGCAAATTATTTTGGTCATAATAAGAGCACAAACAGAATTAGTTCACACTAATACTTTTGTTACAAAAGTTTAATATTACCTCGTATACATTTAAATATAACGGGTGGTAGAATCCTCATTAGGGGCTGAATTAAAATGCTGACAGTCTTATGAAGATTACGACGTATCCGTGGATGAACTTTTTGACTGGGATAGCTAGTTCTCCGTTTTTCCTTAGAGTTATTGATTTTTAATCGTTTAAAGGCGTCTATTTTAAGATCAGGTTATTAAACAGGCTTAAAAATCGTGTTTTTTGAATATACTCACTTTTTTGATGGAAGATAGGTTATTTATTTATTTTTTCAATATTTCATAACATCGGAGTGTATTAACATCTTTCTTATTGATACGCTTTGTGGGGTTATCTTGTTCATCACAAGCCTCACTATAGTTTCTGGATTGAAGATAATTTTAAAGTCTGTTGCTGTAATGGCACGGAGCTTGAATTGGCAGACAGACTGCCTTTACCACTATAGAACCCATATTACATTTCTCTATCGTTAAGCGTGGGATTTAAGTAAGAGTCTTTTTTAAATCAGTACTCATGTAGCTTGCCGGGACTACAGTCATACCTTTTTTTATACTCGGCACTTTTTTATCTGTTAAACCGCGTGTGAATCTAAAGAGAGAGTTAAATGTATCATAGGTCAAACTTGGCTTTTAAAAGTGTACCAGGCTCATCTGATTACGCTAGTATGAACGGAGCCAGTGGAGTAACCACAGAAATTCCATTCTTTTGGTCGACGAGAGATCTCCCCCTCCAGACAGAGGAATAGACACCCCTTTTCGACACTGTTGCCTTTAATAGTGGTGACCCCCTGGTGTTAATCCTCCAATTCGACGTGAAAACTATTTTATAAGTAATAAATCTGGAACATCTTACACAGATAACTTATCATATTTCATCTTAAATATAGGCTATCAAGTATAATTAGAAAATAACGGCCCGGATGATTGGTATTTTTTTTCATTATTATTCAGTTGAATTTTTGTTTTTTTACCAAGTACTGAGTACATTCTAATAATAACGAGATTATTATTAGCAACATTTAATAAATATTTATTATTTAATTTTATAAATACTATTATAAAGAACATAAACAACTGATATCTCGATGATTTAAAAATCGTGTGTCCACTTAATGATATTTTTGGAATAATCACATTCAATCAATGTTGACACGATCACAGCTATTTGTTAACATTTAATGATTAGTTGGTTTTATCTTATTTTAATTTTGCATCTAATGAATAAATACAGGATTAGTAATATTGCTGATTCTTAGATCAAATTTATTTAATTATGAAGTTTCACTGTTTTATCAGTCTTTAATCTTCGATTGCTTCTTAAATGAAGGGATTAAAACGTAAAAAGAGTTAGTTGTCAATATGGTAATACTAGAAAATGATATTTTCCAGAGGAAAAGAAAAATAACGATACAAACTTACAATACATTGATTAAATTTAAATTATTTTTATTACTGAATCTACTTGCTTAGTCACTCATACTTTTTAGATTAACTAATGTTTCCATTGAGTATAGATCTCTAAACTAATATAAATATATTCTATTAACGTTTATCTTCCTGAAAAGGTTCTAAAATCAATATATTATATGTTTTTTGTATTCTGTCAACAGTAATTGTAGTATTGACGTCAATCACGACAAACTAACTTTTTTGGAATGTATATTCAATTATTGTTAAACTTTGCAGCACGCATAATTTTGAAGCAGCGCCGTACCCAACAAACAGTTAAAATTAAGTTTGTGGCACTTATACAGAATATTTTTTATTTGAAAATTTTATCTGATCTGTCAAGAGCTCATTCATATGAAATTTTAGAAACAAGGATACTTATTAAAGCTAATGCTATCTAAATAGTCAATATCTTTGCAATAGTTATAAGATTTTGTTGTCAAGCATGAACAATATCTAGACATATTAACATAGTCAATTTCTAATGTGTACTTTTTTTTATTATATGAAATGTCCTTTCTTTTTTTATTAAATTAAATTAAAAAAAAGTTTTTTAAATCTAGAATTATGACAAGGATTAAAAATAAAATATAAAAGGATTTATTAATTGACTAAGGGGGGTGAAACTTTTCTCTTGACCGTGTTCATTGAGCCCTCTCTCTTTAGGAGCTTTATGGTTGTTCATTTTAAAAGAGCTTTTTATATTAAGTACACAAGCTTGGGTTCGTAGCCGAGTGGATTTTTGTGCTACGTTTATATGCTCTTGTACAGAAGGTTAAGGTGGTCACTCCTAGTGTATTCAATTATTTGGGTTTTGACGGAGTTTAGTATGTTGTGATTAAGCAAGACCGGTCAGAGTTGACCATACTTCAAATGGGTATTTGGAGAACTCTGGAGAAGGTAAACAGGAAAGGTGTCCGAAAGCCTAGGGTGGCTGGCTTTCATCCCCCTTGCACTTTCTGGCTGAAAGGCCTTGAGAAAAAGTTCAGTACCACTATGGTGGACCTTAAGGATCTAGCGCATCATCCTTTATCTAAATTTAGGCGACCCTTAGATTTTCAGGAGTCGCTCTTAAAAAAATTTCGAAGAAAATTAAAACTCACTTATATGTTAAGTAATTTCCAGGTTTTGTACTTTGAGTGCTGCTCATTACTTTTTTTATTAAGTTTAGTATAATTTTTAAAGTAATTACTTAAAATCGGGTTTTCTCTTCATGAACATTTCACTTCTTTCACGGAACCCTTGTTCTTTAAAAGTTGTAAAAGTTACACTACCACCCCCCCCCCGTACACGACTCTCCAGAACCTTGTAACAGTACTGTACCTCCCCCCTTACAATCTTGGGTGACTAGACACATAGACATTTTTTCATAATATTTCTGTAATTAGATAGAATTAAGTTTATTAAAAATAATTTTTTTGGTGAAGATGTAAGCAGGGATTCTAATCTTGAGACTGTTCGAACACCGCACAGCGACCCATAGAAACCATTATAATACATCCACGGAAGCTGCCTAAGACCCAAGGAACCGCCTAAGGACACCACTGATTAGACCTAAGATGGAACCGGGGAGGAAAAAAGCTTTAAGTTTGATGTCATTCGTACTTAAAGATTATATCAGATATAGCCCTTTTGTTCAGACATAGTCATCAACACTTCTATGTTTTTAAACATTAAGTAATACATTTGTTTGGCATTAAAATGTGAACCAGAGTAACCGATATTAAAAAAAATTTTAAAACAGAGAGAAGTTGCTACAAAACGTTTATTGAGTTACTCTAACTGACCCTATCATTTACACAAGAAGTCAGTGTAGTTTTGCGTTATCCCCCACACTAAACTTCATAGCATATGACGGAAATATGTGAAGCATTATTAAGAACTTTTTGATTTATGAGAGTATACATAAATATTGACATAAATAGCATTAAGAAAAAAAATGTTTTATTTTTTTAAGTCGGCGTAGGATTTAATTTTTTTATGACATAAAATCTCAGAAAGAAAAAGTTTTTTATGAGTCTAATATATTGCAATTCACAAAATTTAAAATTATTTTAATTTTACTTTAAAACTAAATAAAATGATAATCTGTGGTATGAGAATATGATTATATATACCCTTAGGCCAAATACTTCTTAGTGGAAAAAAAAACAATAAACAGAAACCTTTTAGTTCACAAGTTCAATTTTTAGTACTTGTTTCATATGTTTTAATTCAAAAAATGTCTTAAAAATAATTTGCATTGTGTTTTGATATAGTTGTTTTTTGAACATTAATTATCCCTAGTGTTATTAATTTCTAGTATATCAAAAAATCAGTAGCTAATTTTTTTTGAGATGGTTATATATTCGTTTATTACTATGAAGATCAGAAGAAAATATAATAAAAATTATTATTAAGAATATTCTTTTAATTGAGTCTTTTTCAAAAAGAACCAAACATTTTATTTTTTAAAACCTCCAAATGACAGTAAGTCCGATTGTAAAAAAAAGTAGACCAGAAGGATTATATAACTTTGTAACAAAGATAATTTTTCTGTACAGTACCATCAAATGTAAGGTCTTTGTTGATTACATTTTTGTTAACATTTCAAAAATCACTAAAGGAATTTATAAATAAGAATATGTAAATTAGAACAATTTATTGTAAGATGATTATGTCTTAAACCAAATAAGAAAAAAAGAAAAGTAATTAAAGAATTAGTAATAAAAACAATATAATATTAATTTAAAGACGGATTGAATAAAGACCGCATTCCTAATCCGGTCTAAATGTGGTGAATTAGTGTATTGAAAGTTTATATTTTACACAAATTTTTGTTTATTTCAATTGATGAGATCAGGCAGATACTGAAGATGTTGAGTTTTTTTGGCCTGTGTGGTATTTTTAAATAGATATTATATTATTTTCGTATTATTGTAAATATGAACCTTAAAA
>NW_028299843.1:0-2000 GCF_049724085.1 Artemia sp. Qi Xiang Cuo
CTTCTATGCAAGAAAAATCTACAACTGGGAAAACGGACCCTTCCTTCCCATGTACAGCCCAGTGATCTAAATTCTTCTTGGTAGCGTCATCTGCTAGAGGCTGAAAGGCTGATATGAGGAAAGCACATCTGAAACACTTTTTATCTGTTTCAAAGTAAATCCTCTGGACACCTATACAACCTACTAGATCTGGATTATAATTTAATACTACTGCTCTGGGCCCACCTGCCCCCCCTCTTAAAATAAAATCTTTCTTAAATTTACAAATATTCATACTTACATTTTCAGCAAAAAGAACTAAAGATACACTACCGTTTTCAGTAAAGTTCTCGAGATGCGTTATAATTTGATCGACCCAATCTATGAAAACTCCCTCAAAATTTTCTAAATTTGGATAAACCAAACGCATCTCGGAATGTACATAATGATAATAAACTTCACTTTTTCCCTCATTTAAATAGAACACTTTTAGAACAATGGAAACCTTAATTGAATCCCTACCTCCCCACAATTGAATTTGATTCTCCAGAAGTGCACGAATTTTGTCTACATAGTTGTGTACAATCTCTATAGGGTCATAAAAAAAATTTCCCGCCTTATGTGCATTAAAGGGATCCCCACACAGTGCAGTGAAAACAACTATATTATTTAAAATTATGTTGGACAGCTGAAAGTCTGGGAAAGTTGTTCCCCCCGCTCCCGCGGGTATATTACCCCCTTCCCCAAGTTGTTCAATAATAGGGCTTTGGGAAGCCGCGTCATTCGATTGAAGTGGGGAAATTTTCATGTAATCTGAGGGGGAAGGGTTTCCCCTCAATCCCCTGACAAAATCATCCAAAAGCAACATAGGATTTGGGCTTAACAGTGATTAGTCTGAATTTGAATTATCTAAATTACCCTGCTCAGCTGTGCTATGATCAACATTTAAAAAAAATCACTTAAAAGGTCATCCATGTTAAAGGGTATTTCTAGGGAATTACCATGCCATTCACTGATAGTAGATGCTTCATTGTTGTAAATCCCCATAGGCGCGTCCTCTCCTTCTCCACCTGACGAGCAGGGGGGATGGCGAGTATGGAACCAGGACAGCCTATAAATGAAAAAATGGCTTATTTTCAAAGTGTTCAAATCATCCCCTACTGTTTAAAATTTGGATTATTATTGACGTATTTTTAAAAACGTACTTAGTAGTAGTAGTAGTAGTAGCAGTAGGCACATAGTAGCATTTGGTTAATTCACTGTTCCCCATCAAATATCGATAGTCTGAAAGTTCCAATTTCAAACTTAATATATTATCTTTGCAATCTAAAACGTCGCTTTACATAGAATTGGCAATTTGATTTTTTTCAAACAACTCCACCCCGGCCCCATTTCCCCGATTAAACCCCCCCCCCCAGAGCCGGGCATCACGGCGCTTCCCCGTGGCACGTCCCGCAGTTCTTCCCAGACCCGTCCTGGACTCCGATCCAGCCCCACCTTAAAATAAGATATTTACAATCTAAAACATGACATAGTAGGTTTTGATTTTGTTCAAACAATTCCTCCAAATAAAATTTAATATTAATACTCTTTATCTGCTTTGGAAATAAACATGATTCTAAATGGATAACCATCTCCTGTCATAATACACCACTCATTCAGATATACAGATTTTTTTTATATTTTTAGAGGCAAGGCGAACCATTCGTTTATATCGCAATAGAAATTATCAAACCTTACTATGACAAGAATATACTGCCTTTTTTGGTTTCACTAATCTAATTTAGCAAAAGGGTGAATGCATGCACTTGACGTGATTCAAAAGGGAGAACATTATATTTCCTTTGGTGAGAAAAAATCTTTCAATATTCCCGCTGAGATATACTTTTACGCAGTGTTCGAAAATGTTGCATGTAGAAATGGTCTATAAGAGTTGGAAGAAATTTATAGATATTTCTATATGAAAGGTAGGAAAAAAATGCTTACATTTGCATATCCCAGCTGCACTTGAGCATCCGAAG
>NW_028299844.1:0-5000 GCF_049724085.1 Artemia sp. Qi Xiang Cuo
TTTTATCCACAATACATTTTAGGTATCCCTTGTCATTTACCGGTACTAAGTAAACTATAGCTAAAATATAAATAAAATTGCCAGTCCTAGAGTTACAGGGTTGTTTTATTTTTAATTTTTTTTTTGTCTGCCGCAGACCCCCAAAGAAATTGTGCGGCAAGGAGGTGATTTTCGGCATGATTTAAAAAATATGAAATTATGGCATTTTTCAAATTAAAATGCGATAAGAAATTTTTTTAACCCTAAATCATCCACCAAAATGGAGAGTGAGCTGTATTCCTCGGTATTATTTAAAAACAATCAAATATAAATATATACAAAGTCCACTGAAAGTAAGCAGTAAAATAAAAACTTTAAAGTAATATAAATTATTGCATACAATAGGGGGGGGCCCCCTACACAAAGCCTCTATCTTACTATAATTTTTTAATTTATTAAAAATCTTTTTTTTTAAACAATAAAAGATTGATATTAAATAACGAGGCGGTGAAGAGGGCACAGCCCCGTTCATATAAGGTCTAATTTATGGTCGTTTTAAGTTTTAATGTCGCTCCTTACTTTCAGTTTAAAATATTTTTATTTTTATTTAAAGGGTTGCGAAAGCGGGGGGTTCGGGGGCGGCAGCCCCCCAACTGTAACTCCAAATTACTGCACGGGTTAATGGTAGAAATTTTTTCTAAGCCACTTTAACTCTTTAGAAAAAGTAGTTTTTTTAAAATAATTTCAGAAACATTTTGCACTTTTTTTTACTTTTTAGGGCTTTACTCACTGTTCGCTGCTGGGTACAGTATTTATATTGGGGGGGGGGCCGCCCCCCAAACCCCCTGGTCTTTAAGATTAAGGAGGCACACGTGTGCATCTTTAAACAGATCTTCTGGATACGCCTGTTGAGCTTTAATAGATTGGATTTAAAAAAGAAACTGAGTTTCTTTTTTAAACTTTAAATTCAATATGTAAAAAGAATTTCTCTGACAGGGAATCAAACCCGGGTCTTCCGCCTGACAATCAGGAGGAGTGACCACAGCACCAAAGAAACGTTACATTATTTTTATTCTGTGTGATGTAATTTTGACGCACACAAATCCCCACAAAACTTGATCTTTTGTGTTTGGAAATAGGTAAGGGGTGATTAAATTGAGCTGAAATTTCGAGGATAGTCTTACAGGCCCCAGAAAAAATTACTCTCTAAATTTCAGACCGATCAGACCCCGTTAAATGGGGGCTGTGATGGGACAATTTAACATGGGTTCTAATAGGAAAACGAGGTTTTTCGTAAATGTAAATTCGGGGGATAATTTTTTCGGTCTGAAAATATCAAAAGGCCCTAACAGGTCGAATTCTGCTTCGAATGAGTCCTCATTCACCCGGATCCGTTGCCAACTGTGGCCTGTAGGCGTGGCTAATAAAAAAAAAGAAATGAACTTTAAGTGGCTATATCTGGTTTTTGGAAAACCAGGTATATTGTTGCTGGTATGGACAAGTGAAGTAAGAGGCCCCTGAAGTAATTGGGAATCACCCCGCTACCTACTGGGTAGCAAAAACCGTCCTTGCCTTTTCAATCGATGTAAGTCTTAGGTTAAGTTGAATTTTTGAAACAACTGCCTGTTAAACAGGTGCAACTTCAGGACTAATTATTCTGTACTGATCTTCGTGTAAGTTTACTATATACTCAGGCATTGGGAACAGGGGTGATGAATCCAAAATCTCTTCTGATAACCAAAAATATTTAGTTTATGAGTAATCGTTCAAGAATCGGTATTTAGCTAAGTAATTATATCTAAGTATTTAGTTTAAGACTCATAAATTACTTTAGATTTAATTTTTTGTTTATGAGTAATAGGCTTTTAATAGCTTAGGGTCGAAGACTTGTTTAATTTTAGCCTAACCCCTGATACGTCAGGCCATTCCCTTTCAAGGAAAAGAAATTCATTTATGGCGTCACAATACTATTTTATACTCTTCTAAAAAAACGATTGATAAAAACAAATGTTAGATAAATTAAACACTCAGTAAAAATGTCAGTTTTCGAGCCTTAGTCCTGTGGCTTAATAGTCCCCAAATATAGTTTTATTAATGAGCACGAAGGAATTTTGTTCAATCAAAAACCTTTGGAATGAAGCATAGAGAAAAACATACATGAAAAAGTAGGCAGAAAGGACTTGAAAAACATAATTTTACTTTAATTGACATACTTTTTTCATAGCCTTTAGAAGAATGTTCCTCTCTAAGCTTCATTAAGTAAAAAAAGAAGTTTTTTCGACTGAAAATAAGGAGCAACATTAAAACTTAAAACGAGCCGAAATTATTACGTATATATGAGGGGGGTTGCCCCCCTCCTCAATGATTTGCTCTTTAGGCTACAGTTTTTCGGCATTTAAAAAAAGTTACTTATTGTTCTAATTAAACGACCCTTCTGTTTCAGGACGTGTTTCTAAAGAATTGGGACAAAATTTAAACTTTAGCGTAAAAATTGAGGTTTTGAGGAGGGGGTAACCCCCTACAATATGTAATAATTTCTGTTCGTTTTAAGTTTTAATATTGCTCCTTACTTTCAGTTGAAAAAAACTTGATTTTATTTAATTTCAGATCGTTTTTTTTAATAACGCCAGGACGCCTGGCTCCACCTCCATGGAAAAACCACCCTCCCCACAAAAATATCCTCTGAGAAATTCAATCCTGGCGAAAATTTAACCAGGGCATCTCCACGTCTAAGGTTGAATCGGTAAAGAAAAAGCACGAGATATGAAGAAATTTCGCATAAAAAATTAGAAAAATTTACTCATGATTGTAGGTTTCGATGGGTTAAACTAAATTTAATGAAGCGTATATATTTGGAATCAGCATAATAAGCCAATTCCTTTGATATATCAATTGGTATCAAAATTCAGTTTCTTAGAGTTCGGTTATTATTGAGCCGGGTCGCTTCGTACCTACAGTTCATTACCACGAACTGTTTGATTACCCATCAAAACTCAAACAGAGATCATTGAAATATTGATTGTTTTTTCTGCGTTAATAAAAGTACTGTATTCAAAAGAATTTACAGTTTCATGAAATATAATTAAAAAAATCGAAAAGGTTTTTTAACTAAAGTAAGGAGTAAGTTTAAAACTTAAAACAAATATAAATTACTCTGTGTATAATGGGGACTGCCCCTTTCTCAACACCTTACTCATTAAGCAAAAGTATTTATAGTGCTTTCAAGAATCTTATCTTTCAACTCGAAAATTTTATTACAAAATTCGGAAAAGGACCGAAAGTCACAGTAAAGAGTAAAGAGCTAAGGAGGAGACAGCCCCCTTCATATAAAGAATAATCTGCTTAAATAGGTTTCAGATCTTTTTCTTGCTTTCAGTTGAAATACTCTTTTTTATTTAATCTCTGATTGTTTTCCAAATCATACCCAGGCCTAACCAAGATTTAATTTGAGGTACCTGTCCCTTAAATCCCTGGTTAATTGCTTTTAAAATGTGTAAATCAATAATTGTACGTGCATTAGAACCGTCCGTTATGAAATCAAAACGTGGCATCTCTGCAGGCAGGATGATTTTGGTTTGAGTTTGATTTATTTTAAAGATTAAATGCATAAAAATTAAATATATTTTTGATTAAACAAATTGATCTCTTCGCCAGGAATCCTTGTAGTTTAAATTTTACTGTATTTTGTTTCATTTTGCATGCAATTTAATTACTCTTTATTTGAGAGTTTTTTCCTAATTTTATTTAAAAACAAACTTATTCCTACGAAAAAAAAATCCCTTAAATATTGTCCGGGTCCCCCGCCCACAACTTATATTTTGGCGTTTGGACCCCCCCCCTGGACAATTGTAGGCTGGCACCCTGTGAGTCAAGTGCACGAGAGGTCCGGTTAACTGGGGGTACGTGATACTGAGGTTCAGTTACATGGGGGTTCAGTCATATGCACACTGTGAGGGGCTTATTTTTCAACTTCTTAATTACTTTATTGAGTATCATTTCATTTTAATCGATCTATTCATTTGATGACAGCAACTTCTGGTTGAATTAGGTTTGAATTATTACGGAACTATTTCTGGCAATCATAAGTCTAATATGGCTCTTGATTTAATTCTGAAAAAAGTAATTTCAGAATTTTTTTTCAACTTTTTACATGAGTATTCGTAATTAATTAAAGAATTACTTACTCTTTTTGTTTCCAAGTCACTCGTCGCTTTTATCGTCACAGCTTCATCCATTTCATGTTTTGTTTTTAAATTATCTGTGATGGCCTCCGATGCCATTTTTATTTTTTCTTTTTCTATAAACAATTAATCATTGTATGCTAATGTTTTCAATGAAATAATTAATAGGAATACTTTTTCATAAACAATGTAATAACTATGTGAATATTTAATTAGAAATAAATAACCTATACAAGGGGTTCAGCTATCCCCTCAACTCATCGAGTCAAAATATCACAGTGGTTGCTGGTAATAAATGAATGTTTTTATCTCTGTTTCAAGGTCCTTCATCCAGAAATTTCAATGGGGGGGAGGGGCTGGGGCCAGCGATCTTGTGCTTTCGTACACCCTACCCGTTTACCTTTTCCAGATTTATTTTTGGTTCACATGTTGAACTTTGTTCACTGTGGCTGAGCTTACACAGTCATACTACTGATCCCCACTCAATCCAAATGAACGATTTCGATACTTAGATTCGTAACTGAATGTGACTTAGTCATCAGACCCCCGAAGACCTCAGTTTTATCAATTATAATTAAATGTTTAATTCAGTCGATACAAGAGATTTAGCGAAAGTCATACATTTGTCTGATATGAGAAATATACATTAAAGTGATTAGTTCTATGGAGGAGAATGCCATTGCTACTTTGTAGTTGTTAGTAAAGATAACACGGCACTAGTGCTGGTTTCGTATTGAATCAGAATTTAAGCAGGGTTGTGATCAATCCCAATTCACATTGATAATTTGGATGGACTTTGTCAAAAAGAGCACAGTAATAGTTAAGAGGAAGCACGGGTCT
>NW_028299845.1:0-5000 GCF_049724085.1 Artemia sp. Qi Xiang Cuo
AAACAGCAGAGACTCTCCTCATCTTTGATATCACGCAGGCACTACGTGATTGTTTTAATGTATATGATTTTTGACACTTTAAGAAGTTCAGTAGAACACAAGTAATTCCCCATTTCAAAAACATGCGTTTTTCTATTAATTCGAACCGTATCACAAACATTTAGTATATATCTATTTTTAAACTGTGAGTAAGTTTACTTGTGGTTAATAAAGGTTTCTATAGTATTATGACAAGAATGATGAGCGTACTTCAGCGTCGAGTTTGAAAACGAGCGAAGATGTCTTTGATTATAAATAAACACGATTTTATATAGATCAAGAATAAAAGCCAGCGTATTTTTCAATGTACAATATGTTTAAAGTAAAATTCGATTAGTTTTTATCAATCTTTTGACCAATGCGGCCTTTATAGGAATTTGACTATGATAGAGCAGATTACTATATTTCTCTACTACTTTTGCAACATTAGGATTAACAAATTCACTACCGGGATCAGTTTCAATTTTTTTATATGAATCCTTTTAGAGAATACTTTCAATGTCCTGAGTAACTTCAACACCTTTCTTTGATTACAATTCAATTTCATATGCATAGCGACTAAAAACACTGATTGCAAGTAGAAAATACTGTTACGGCGTCTTGTGACGTCTTTGAAGCTCATCCATAGTCAAGAGATCTGATTGCATTATATCCAGTGGGTAAAAGGCTTTAGTTTTTCGAGATTGATTGGCACGAAGTCTTTGATTTCTATGCAGAGTGTGTCTTGGTTCATTTTTTAGTTAGTCGTGTACTCTTTTAGCGCGAACACCTTTGATTTTGGAAAGGGTTGCGAGGTAACTTAATCTTCCCACCTTGCCAATGTTTTCATGAGCATCTTTCAGAACGTCAGCCATATCGAACGTAAACACGTTGTGTAACGTCCGCAACCCTGGTGTAGACGGACTGCTGAGGGTGGTGGTGATTGGGTTGTCGACGTAATCCGTCTTCACTTTTGTCTATCTATCGGTGGTGTTCTATCGTTATACAACATGGATTTAAAATATTCTTCTTGCTCAAGTTTATCTTTTAGTTATGACGATACTCCTGCTTTTAATTTTTTTAGACTTTTTCTAATGCAAATAATAATTTTTTGGTAGTTGATTTTATTGATAAATTTATATATACGAGTGTCAAATCATAATAGTCATTGACGATTTTTAAAAAGTTCATATATAAAAGCGATAAGATTATAGCTCTTGCCTAGAATGATAATCCTGTCCCCATTTATCTCAGCTTGAATTTCACCAATTTCAAAGAGGTATATTAAGAGTCGTGTTATTTTCTCAACATAATTTTTGGGCCTCATTAGTACCTATTTAAATAAAAATTTAAAACATTACAACTTATTTTCAATTTTTCCAACAGCAGCAGGTGACTATTTAGGATATGATGATGTTTAAAGGTCAGCAGCAGCAGCAGTGGACTGCGGTCGATATTGTTTGTCCACTCGATAACGTGCATCTTTAAGTAAAATCAGTTTTTTATCATCACAAATAGTTTCATTGTTGTGAACCTTAATCAGATTGTTCTCAAAGTGTCTCACGGGTAAGAAAGAGAGTTCTATTGGAGTCAATTTATAAGGTTTTGCAATTCTCTTGAAAAAACTGTTTACATGTTCTGTAATTATTGGCAGTAAAAGCGTGAAAAAGCTACCGCCCGCCTGAAGAAGTCGTTTCCTTTTAAAATTCTTTCCTTTCTTTTTAGAGGACCCTTTACGTACAATTGAATAATGTTGCTTTGCCTGTTACTTAAATAATTTTGGTAGTTGAAAATTACCCTTAGTCAAATTTAAACGAAGTTACGATATTAGAGTTATGATATAATTGTCAAGGCCAATTTTTAGCATCGCCTTTCTCTGCTGAGGATTTGAAGTTCTTATAACTGAAAAAAAGATCCGATTTTCATGTATTTTCATAAGTGTAATTATAGCAAATAATAGTTTATTAGAGTTTTCAAGTGGAGATATACGGATATTTAATTGTAGAACAAATCTGTGACTACAAGAAGATCATCAGATTATTTGTTATTAGGATCCAAAAGTATATAGCCAGGGTGTTTATTAGGTGACTAATTATATGCTGAGATTATAAATTTCGTAGCACCTGGATATATTTGTGTATTGAGGGTTATTAGCGAGCGCAAATCGCGAACAACTCTGTAGAAGACATAGTAGGTAGAGTTCAAAGCAAGTGTTTGCATACATTTGCTCTGATGAAATAGATGTGTAGAACCAGAGTAATTTAAATCCGTTCATGGTGAGAGCGAAAGGTGAACAATTGAAGAATTTTCTGAGACCAATGTTCTACGGATTCAGCCAGATTGTTAATGATTAGCCTAGAGTTTGGTTCGATTATGTTGAACACGTAAATGCCCTTTATGAAATGTATCTGTACCAACCCCATGGTGGTGGCGTCAAATGTTTTGATTTTGGTGTATGACTCCCGTAAAATACTATTGCACGAGTAGATTTTTTTCGGCTTTTCTACAAAAGTTTTATCAAAGTTTTTCATTATTTTATTTCTGAGTTTTGTTTTGCATGAAATTGAAGGCCCATACAGTAACGATCTGAACGGCGTTTTAAATTGATATATGTTTCTTTCTGCATTTCAACTGAAAAGATACATGAAGACACGACTGTTCTAATGGATGAACAATTTTTTTTCCCTACTACTATGTTATACAAGAAGAAGACAAATACAAAAGACAAATAATAATATTTTTTTTCTTTTATTATATGACAGTAAAAAAAATGTAACAATAGATTGAAAAAAAAAATACACTTTTTTTTTAAATTTATTCATAATAAAAAATACAACAACAACATTTAAATGGGTACACATATAAAAAACACTTTTTTTTGTTTATAGAGAAAAAAAAAACGTTAAATTAGAGAGAGCACTTTAAAAAATAAATTTTTTTTTAAATTTATTTATAATAAAAAAAATACAAAAAAAGAATTGACATGGGATGCACACAGAGAGAAAAAAAATTTTTTTTTTTTACAGAGAAAAAAATATTAAATTAGAGATGACACTTGAAAAAAAAAATCTGCTCTAAGTCCAAAAAAAAAAGATAACTTTGGTGACGGAGCGCCCCCCGCGCTGGCGGCGGCCGCCCCCCCCGGGCCGCGAGGCCCCCCCCCCCCGGGCCGCGAGGCCCCCCCCCCAAAGGTTTTTTGTAAATTAGTTACAGGACTTTATTTAAACCGAGACTTTCCCGGAGGGCAGTACATTCGGTCCGGTCTGAAGTTAAATAGTGACCAAGGGGGAGGGTGGTCACGCCATCTTGACAAAACTAGACCTGGTCGGAAATGGTACTCATGGCTATTTTCACTACATTTACAGTACAGTTCCTTTACTTCAATGAAAGTATTGCCAACAATTTTGCTCGTGGAAATGTATTTTCAACAATACAGGTCCTATAAATGTTCATATTGATAGTCTTGTCCACATAGCGAGTGGGACCTCTTTTGCAGCATTTCTTGATTTCCTCGTCATATGTCCGTATAAAGTACGCCTTCGGACCGACACACAGACCCCGGGAAATCAAGTCTCGACATCGTTCAGATTTAAAAAATAAAATCTTATTGGGCGCCCGACGTTTTACGAGCTCGGTGCAAAGACCACCTTTCCCCTCGGTGTAGTCCATCCGTGAACAGAGAATTTAACCGGGCGCCAAATCATCCATCAAAGTTGATGTTCTTACTCTGTGCAGTAGAGAATCCAAGTCACCGAAGCAGACCCCTACTTGCCCATTGTCTAGCCACTGAACCCTGGCAAAATTGCACTAAAACTCCAACTTGAGATTTTTTGAGATCTCTAAGAGAGCACTGCCTGCTGCAATATTTTTATTTAGGACAATGCGTCTTTTTTTCCGAGTCAAAAGTACCAGGTCTGGATCAATGGTTGTCAAGGACGTGTAAGTAAGATTGGCACTCATTCGAGCACAGTATTCGGAATCGGTCACAATGTCACAACGCTTCATATTGTGAACACTATCATCAAGTTAAAAGAAATCTGAATTCACAATGAGGTTAAAAACGTCTTTTTAGGTTTTCGTCTGTGCTGAAGAATGTTTGCCGAATATAGAGTCAACAAATTTTTTTTACTAGGGCTTTTGGATAAATTAGCGGGCCTTGTTAAAATTTGTTAAGTTTAAAGAGTTGCTGAAAATCAATTTTAATTCTAACTGGTTCACAACTTTGTTTTTTTTCGGTAGAAGGTCATCAATAAGTTTTCGTTTTTACGTCACCAACTGCAGTCCATCAACCTCTTAGAAACGACTATTTCAATTGCTCATAGAGTCCTTTTTCAAATGTCTATTGATAAACGGTAAAAAAAAATCATGTACTGAATCACGAAGCTCGAATGGTCTATTTCCATCTATTTCACAAAACCATCCCACTAGTCCAGTTTCCTCAACCCAATTGTCAATGTTGGGCACATGTGGAGCTTGAGGGTCATTGAGCCATTTATAGTCACCGCACGGTAGTGCATAATGGCACATGGCCGAGGTTTAGAGAGACTTCATATCAAGGACCTCTGCATTCGAATCTTTCCCCGTCTTCTTACCCTTTGGAGCGGTTTCCAAGATCCGGTCTCCTTGGCATACAAAACCCCCCCTCATCGACATCTTACGGACCCGAGACTGTGCCAGGTAAGTGAGTAGACCAATGTTTTCCCCACTAATTTTCAGGATGAGGTCCATCACGAGATGAGTCGAATAATAATAATAGCCCAAATCAACATTAAACTCCTCATAGATTTTATCCGTATTTTTACACAAAACGTATAACAAAGTTAACATGTCACTCGACAAATACAGTTTGCAGTAGTCAAATAAATTTTTACACCCTCCTGCTACCTAACCGTTTTTAGTAAAACTGTCGTCATCGAGGGTGCAACTCCGGTCATGAAGACTGTCGTAAATCGATTCAATTGGAGGACTAGCTTCCTTGGCGA
>NW_028299846.1:0-2000 GCF_049724085.1 Artemia sp. Qi Xiang Cuo
GGTGGAATCGTAAGTAAGAAATTTTCTGGAGGTATTCGCAGCGAGGAGGGAATTGTCCGGGGGTAGTTTCCCGGCGGAAAAATTTTACGTAGGTGGAACTTTCTATGGAGGAATTTTTGTGAGGGGATTTTCGAGGAGGGGGCGGATTCCCTGAGATTATTCGAAAAACTAAATTTCTTAAAATAAAAAAAAATTAATAAAATAAAAAAAAGTTTGTTCTACTGAAAGTAAGGAGCAAAATTCAAAATTAAAAATAACAGAATTCACTCCGTATATGAGGGGAGCTTCCCCTTCCTCAATACCCGCTCTTTACGCTAAAGTTCAACCTTTAGTCTCAATTCTTTAAAAATGACTCTCGAAACACAAGGGCTATGCAATTAGAATTAGAACTTTTTTTTAAAAGTTCTTAAAAAACTTTAGCGTAAAGTGAAGGGTTTTGAGGAGGGACAGTCCCCCTTATATACGGAATAATTTCTGTTCGTTTTAAGTTTTAATATTGCTCCTTACTTTTAGTAGAAAACAATTGCTTTTTTATTTAATTCTCTCGAAAGGGTTTATACAAGCCGCTTTATTTTGTTAAAATACCGTAAATCATTTCAAAGGGGTCAGGATCATGTTTAAAAGATTAAAATCTGGACGGCCTGGAAGGATTTTGTACATTTTTGACTCTGAAGAATAAATATCTAATGAATGAGAACAAAAACTTACCAAAGCCACAGAGCTTCGGACACAACAGTACCAACTAGACCATTAACTATAATATATAGAAATTGATTTCTGTTCGGCAACTGGAACGTTTCTTCACCACTAAAATGTAGCAGAAAAAATCCAGGCCATAGAATGATTGTGTTCATCAATCCAACAAAACCTAAAAAAGTTATTTGCAAGTTGGTGTTAGTATTACCCATACCTGCGTCTTTAGCACACACATTACCACACATGTACACAGGAGGAAGGGGTGTTCTGCCAATCAGGTTGTTCCGAAAGGGTATCCTTCTTCTTCCTCTAACTCACTAACTCAAACATGATAGCGCAAATCTAGGTGTAAACAGACCGCAAAATATATTTTTTAAACCAATAGGCCATATATACGAGTATATAAATATATATATATATATATATATATATATATATATATATATATATATATATATATATATATATATATATATATATATATATATATATATATATATATATATATATATATATATACATATATATATATATATATATATATATATATATATATATATATATATATATATATATATATATATATATATATATATATATATATATATATATATATATATATATATATATATATGCGCAGGTTTTTATATAGGCAATATTTTGCGCAGGTTTTATTTATTTAGACTTACATTTTATATATATATTTATATATATATATATACATATATATATATATATATATATATATATATATATATATATATATATATATATATATATATATATATATATATATATATATATATATATATATATATATATATATATATATATATATATATATATATATATATATATATATATATATATATATATATATATATATATATATATATATATATATATATATATATATATATATATATATCCTGTCAAATAAACTTTAAAATGTAGCCTATATAAAACCTGCGCAAAATATTTTGGCAACACTAAAAACCATTTCTTTTACTTATTGAATAAAAAAAAAGTTTTCCAACTGAAAGTAAGGAGCCACATTAGAACTTAAAACAAACAGGAATTGCTCCGCATATGAGGCGCGCTGCCCCTTCCTCATTGCTAGCTCTTTGCGCTAAAGTCTTTAATTTCTTGAAAAATACTTCCCTTTCAAACTCAACGGTCTTTGTGTTTAAAGAGCTGACCTTAAAAGAGTTGGGGTAAAAAGTCAAATAGCGTAAACTGAGGGATGAGGAAGGGAGAGCCCCCTCATACACGGAATAATCTTGTTCGTTCTAATTTTAAATGCT
>NW_028299847.1:0-5000 GCF_049724085.1 Artemia sp. Qi Xiang Cuo
GTGTTTATCGTTCCACTGCGTAAAAAATACTAATTTAATACATGCAATACACTAGGTTGTGTCGATAACCTGCCAGAAAGTACCAGTGGGAAAGCCGCACCGTGTCTCTGAGCAAGCATAGAGTACAATTGTTATAGCCATAAGCATATTTCATGTCATTTTAAAATACGTAAAAAAAAGTTTGGGTGAGGGACCCCTTGGAGGATGGAGGTATGGGACCTTTGGAGGTTGAGGTCCTTGGTGGTTAGGGTCATTGGTGCTTATGATCCATGAATCTTCAAACCTATAATCACCTCACTACTTGATTTGTAAGGATTTCTAAGGATTGTTCTGAATTTCTTTATTAAAATTCTTTTCTTGCCATCTAAATCTCTATTAGTATCATCTTTTCAGTATACTATAACGTTGGACAAATATTTTATATTGACAACACTGTTCAAACGGTACTTGTGTATTATACAGAACACATCGGGGAAGTAAAGGTAGGTCAACTCACAAGACTATTTTATTATCGTTAACCATTCCCATAGATTGATGCTATTCCAAATTTATAATAAATAAGCTATGAGTTAACAACCCCCTTGGGGTTACCTTAACTGCTAATCAGTTTAACCCTTTTTCTCCACCTTCATACGATCCAATCACTAAGTAGGATCATTCACATCCCTATTATTCAATCAAAAATTAATATCGTTCATACAGTCCAATTCGCAAATGCTATACCCTTTTTCGCAAATAGAGTTAGCTTTTACGCAAAATGATATAAAGCCAATTAAGCTATTGAATACCTTGTACCAATGTCTCTTGTAGGCGTCAAATCTATTACGTATCTGAGCATATTCTTTGTATTGTTGATGCATTCCATTCCTCATTCTTTAATTAGGTGACGCATTCTTAACCAACGGAATACTTTTTCGCAAATACCTTTTCGCCAAAAAAAAATTCGCAAATAGAGTTATTTTTAGGCAAATGGTACAATTTTCAACTTGAAACCATTCTAACTATATCATTCCATTCGTCATTCTTTAATTACCCTTGGCTCATTCTTAACCATCGGAAGTTTAATTTGGTTATTGAACTTAGAAGTAATTACCCTTTTCAAAAACATTAGTTGTTCTATTAATAAACCCGTGAAACGAAACCAGTCTGATTGCATTACACTATCTCAACAATAGTTCCAAAACGTGTTTGATCTCTTTATAGGTCTATAATATAAAGGGATTGGTCACTTTTTACAATCACTCGTCGGATCAATAGGTGATTACCCATGGTAACCCATGTTCATCCCACTGTTCGTCCCGCGCCTTATACACTATCACTACTAGAGTGGTCGTATAAAGTCCGGATGGGGCTCATTTGATTGGAAATCAGATGTTCTGATTACTAGATATCAATACTATTCTTCTACTGTGAAATTAAAATGAGTAGGGCTGATAACCCCCATGCCTTATCAAGACCAAAACACAATTTGCGATCTACCGAAAAAAAAGTACGTTTCAAATATTTTCACTATTTTTTTTACATTCATAAATAAAAACTATCTAAACTTTAAGGAATAAATATCAGTATATGTCAGTTAAACTGACAATCCACGGTCATTTTTTTTCTCTTAGTAAAGCGCAAATTGTGTTCTGGTCTTGAGAAGGCATGGAGGTTATCAGCCCTACTCATGTTAATTTTTGCTCGGTTTGAGTTTGACTCGGTTATTTGTTGTAAATTCTGTTCGTTTTTAGTTCTATTTATTTATTAATGTGAATTGTGGCAGTTTTCCACTTGAAAGATTATTTGGCTTTATTTTTGCTCATTCTTGGCTTAATGGAGCTCTTTACTTTTCTTTGAACAACTTTTTTTGTAGAAAAAGTTTTTTAAACTAATTTATTAGATAAAACGGGTGGTTTCATTATTACACTGCAAGTAGAAGGCTATCTTATACTCCCACGATGACCACGTGGTTTATGGTTTTCTCAGTGAGAATGAAAAAACAGGGATTTTCTCACTTAAAAAAACATGAATTTTCTCACTTTGATGGTTGTTTTCTTGGATGGTTATGGGTGTTGGTCAATTTATTTAATGTTTTTCATGGATGTCAACAGCAATTTATTTCTGTTTTTAAGTTTTTCCTTATTGATAATTGAAAAAAATGTACTTTATATCTTTTAATGATGTCAACAGAAAATCTTGTCTGTTTTATTGATTTTGTTAGTGAGAGTGAAAAACATTAACTTTCTCACTTTTATGGATGTTAAAAGTAATTCATGTTCCTGTTTTATGGTTGTTTTTCATTGAGAATGGAAAAACAGGAACTCTTTAACATTTATGCATGTCAACAGTAATTTATCTCTGTTTTATGGTTTTTTTCAGTTAGAATTGAAAAAAATGAAATTTATCTCATTTATGGATGTTAAAAGCAATTCATGTCTGTTTTATGGTTTTTGTCAGTGAGAATGAAAAAAGAGGAACTTTCTCACATTAATGGATGTCAACAGCAATTTATGTCTGTTTTATGTCTTTAGGCGAACCTAACCTGAGAAATTGATTTACATAATTGGCGGGGGAATTATTGATTCACGAAGGGGAATTAAGAAACAAACATGGTTTCTTTGATCTTTAGGCTAACCTAACCTGAGAAATTGATTTATATAATCGCTAGGGGAATGTATTGATTCACGAAGGGGGAATTAAGAAACATTATGGCTTTCTTTAATCTTAGGTCTGAGGGATAAACGTTCTTTAGCTTAGAGAGAAAAATTAATATTCTATTTATAAATAGGGCTTCTTTGATCTGTACTGTCAGGAATTATAAATAATATCACTTATTATCTTGGAATTATGCGGGAGGCTAAAGAGATAGAAATTCTATTTTTAAATACGGCTTCACTGAGCTTTAAGTCGGAGAGATAAATTGATATTCTAACGAAACCTTAATAGTGTAGCTAGGAACATTTATGAGATGAAGAGATTAACGTAGGAAGGGGTTTCCTAGAAATTTGAAATGTGAAAGCACAGAGATGCCAAAAACAAAATGAACACGCTGAGATTACTTTTAGGGGATTATTTGGGTGAAACGGTTTTAGACATTTTAGGGAATTATTTCGGCAAAACAGTTAGAGACATTTTAAAAGATGATTTTAGAAAAGGTTTTAGAAGAGGTTTTGAGTGTGGTCGTTAGAGTAAGCAAGTTCTATTTGAACAGTGTCGTAAGATCCTCTACCCCAACCCCAAATGGCGCCAATTGCCCTACCTCCACCCAAAGGGCTCCGATCCCCATACCCCAATCCCGAATGTAACCCCCGGTCCCCAAAGGTTCCCCGGGCGACCCCCCCGCCCCCCCAGACCCCCCAAGGCCCTCCCCGGGCCCCCAAAGAGTCTCCTCCATATTTTTTAATACTTTTTTTGTGCATTGAGACACAGAAGGACCACCTCCCCCCGACCCCCCCCCTAAAGGGCCTCCGGCGCCCCAAAGGCTCCTGAGCCACCATTTTAATACTTTTTTAAGGCTTTATTATATCTTTTCAGAACAAATTATCATAGGTGTGTGTTGTCAGAAAATTATGATTTGGGATGTGTAGTTTGCTATTTGGACTTTTCAGAGCTAGGATTCTTAGTCTCTCATAGGTGTTTGTTGTCTGAAACTTCTAGTTTGGGATGAGTAGTTTGCTATTTCAGACTTTTATGAGCTAGGCTTTCCTAGTATATCGTAGGTGAATGTTGTCAGAAAATTATGAATTGGGATATGTAAATTACTATTTCGGGCTTTTCTGAGCTAGATTTCTTAGTCCCTCATAGGTGTTTGTTGTCTCAACGCTATAGTTTGGGATGAGTAGTTTGCTATTTTGACTTTTCAGAGCTAGATTTCTTAGCCATTCATAGGTATGTGTTGTCAGAAACGTATGAGTTGGGATATGTAAATAACTATTTTTGACTTTTCTGAGCTAGATTTCTTAGCCTTTCATAGGTGTTTGGTGTCTGAAACCTATAGCTTGGGATAAGTAGTTTGCTTTTGGACTGTTCAGAGCTGGATTTCATATACTTTTGTGGGATCGTGATGAATGGATATAGTTATTTGGGATAATTATTCGAATATTTCAGGTATCTATCCGATGGATTGCAGGTTGTTTTGCTGATTGGTCTATTCTGAAGACTTTGGGGTGGGAGGTAATGATACGCTGGACGGACTGTCCATAGATAGTTTTACTAGCGATACATAGGTGTTTGTTATCTGGAACCTATAGTTTGGGATGAGTAGTTTGTTATTTCAGGCTTTTCTGAGCTAAGGTTTCTTAGTATTTCGTAGGTGTGTGTTGTCTGAAACTTATGACTTGAGGTGTCTAATTTGCTATTTCAGGCCTTTCTGAGCTAAGGTTTCATAGTATTTCGTAGGTGAATGTTGTCTGAAACTTATGATTTGGGATATGTAAATTACTATTTCGGGCTTTTCTAAGTTAGATTTCGTAGTCTTTTGTTTGTGTGCGTTATATGAAAAATATATTTTTTGATATAATTTTCCTATTCTTTCGTTGTTTTTTTTTGTCTGAAAACTATGATATTGGAGGTGTATTTTTCTATTCGGGCTTTTAATAGCTAGTATTCATAGTCCCTCATAGATGTTTGTTGTCTGAAACCTATAGTTTGGGATGAGTAGTTTGCTATTTCAGGCTTTTCTGAGCTAAGGTTTCTTAGTATTTCGTAGGTGTGTTATGTCTGAAACTTATGATTTGAGGTGCGTAATTTGCTATTTCAGGCTTTTCTGAGCTAAGGTTTCTTAGTATTTCATAGGTGAATGTTGTCTGAAACTTATGATTTGGGATATGTAAATTACTATTTCGGGCTTTTCTAAGCTAGATTTCTTAGTCCTTTGTTGATGTGTGTTGTCTGAAACCAATCATTTGGGATGGGTAGGTTGCTATTTTTGACTTTTCTGGGCTGGATTTCTTAGCCTTTCATAGGTATGTGTTGTCTGAAACCTATGATTTGGGATGGTTAATTTGCTATTTTTGACT